>NW_005195220.1:466892-469733 GCF_000372725.1 Emiliania huxleyi CCMP1516
CTTGGGAGGTTGCCTTAGAAAAAGAAAGGCCCCGGGCCGGGGCTATAAACAAGGAAGGGAGGCTTTGGGGGGGGGAACCAGTGGCGCCATTGCTTCCTTGGATGTTGCCCTAGAAAAAAGAAAACCGGCGGGGGCCCCGGGTTCACAAAGAAACCGGGGCTAGGGGAGCGCCGCCCCCCTTTTGTTGTTCAGTTTGCCGAAATTGCGGATACCGTCGGCGGTCTGCAGCCCCTCGTTCGTCAGTGGTGACTCCCTTGTTGTCCGCCAGCCGAGCCTACGGGAAAAGAGGAGGTCACTCGCGGCCTGATTTCTTTTTCACGTGACGCCCTTCTTTCTCCGCCAAGCCGCGCCTACGCGGAAAAGAGAAGTCACTCGCGGCCTGATTTCTTTTTCACGTGGCGCCCTTCTTCTCCGCCAGCCGCGCCTACAGCAGAAGAGACGCCCGCCGCCGGTCGGTCGGTCGTTCCGCGCTCAAACCTCTTCTCCTCCTCCCCCCCTCCCAGCCCGCACCTACACAAAAGAAACACGCGCATCGTCCTCTCTGTGCCCCGCCAAGGCCGGCCCCCTCCTCCCCTCCGCCGGCCGCGCCATGATCTGCGCACGCTGCGCCGCCGTCACCTTTGTACCGCCGCCGCCGGGGCCCTCGTCGTTGAGCGTGTCCAGCCGCTCGATCGCCTACTCACACACGCCCGCCCCTGTGCAGAGGCGCCGTTCACAGCCTGCTCCTTCCGCGCGTCGAGAAGGCGCGAACGGTGTGGGGAGATGCGGGGAGGCGTGGGGAGGTGTGGGGAGATGTACTGGCGCGAGCACCCCCAGCTGCACAAGTTGAGGTGTGGGGAGATGTGGGGAGGCGAGGGGAGGCGAGGGGAGACGAGGGGAGGCGAGGGGAGGCGAGGGGAGGCGAGGGGAGGCGAGGGGAGGCGAGGGGAGGGGAGGGGAGGCGAGGGGAGGGGAGGGGAGCCGAGGGGAGCCGAGATGATGCCGAGATGATGAGAGATGGGGAGATGTGGGGAGGTGTGGGGAGACGTGGGGAGATGTGGGGAGATGTGGGGAGATCGCCATGTAGTCGCCCGCGCGTCCGTTGCCGCCTGATTCATGATGACCTCGGAGTAAATTACGAGCTCCTTACGAAGCCGTCGCCCGGCGACCGTCGCCGCCTCCGGTCCCGTTCCCGCCGCCCTCGCCCGCGCCCGAGGAGCTCATCGACGAGTCTTGGCCAGAGAGGGAGACGCGCAGGTTCCGCCTAAAAAAGAAAGACGGCGGGCTGGCCAGAGGGAAAAAGAAACCGCAGCGGGCACACGCAGGTTGCGCCTAAAAAAGAAAGACGGCGGCTCCTGGCCAAAGGGAAAAAGAAACCGCACCCGGCACACGCAGGTTGCGCCCGGCCAGGTTGAAGCCGTCCATCTGGTCCATGCACCTAGAAGGGTCCTAGAAGGGTCCTAGAAGGTTCCTAGAAGGTTCCTAGAAGGGTCCTAGTCCATCTGGTCCATCTGGTCCATGCACCGCTTCCCGTCCGCAGCGAGGGCGAAGTGGAGGAAGCCGTACCGCGCCTCGCCCGTCGCTTGCTCGCGGTGGATGTCGATCCGCTCCAGGAAGCCTACGTGCAGGTGGGGGCACCGCCTCCTCCTCCCATCCCGCGGCTTGCGGCGGGCTGCTTTCTTTCTTTTAGGCGAGCCGAAGGGGGAGAACACGCCGCGCAGCTGCTCCTCGGTGATCTCCGAGTGGAGGTTGCCGACGTAGAGCTTCATCCCGCTCTCCACGCCCGAGCCCATGCCCAGCGTCGCGCCCGCCATCATCCCCGCCGCCTTGATCGCCGCCGGCGTCGCGCCCTTGGCCGCCAGCCGGTTCTTCTCTGCGTAGCTCGGCTGCACGATGATTGGCATCTCGCGGATGAGAGAGCCGTCGAGCTGGAGCGCGCGCGAGAAGGAGCCGCCGTCGGCCATCTCGATGTACCCCGCGCCGAGACACTTCCCCGTCCGCTCGTCGGTGATCAGCCGCACGTCCGTCACCTTGCCCGCTTTCGAAAAGAGCTTGAAGACGTCAAACTCGCCCGTCTTGGGGTGGAGCTGGCGCAGCATGAGCGTGAGCTCGTCCTTGGCGGCCAGCTTCTCGAAGTCCTCGCTCTTGTCGTAGTACGTGTCCTTGCCCCGCTTCCGCTTTGCCGTCCCCTCCTCTGTCTCGCTCGGCGCGCCCCCGTCGGACAGGAGCTTTGGCGGCGGCGGCGGCCGCATGGAGGACTCCCCCGGCGGCGGAGAAGACGACGGCGAGGCCATCGCGCGGCTTGGGAGTTTCGAAGCTGCGCGCTGAGCGGTGGTGGCGCGCCAGGCGAATTCTTTCCACTGCGGGACGCGGAAACGAAAGGTGTGTACACCCCAGTTCCAGCGGACGCAGCGAGCGTCGGGACTCCGTCCCAGCAGACGAAGTCTTCCTCGTGGGCTCCACGGCCCGGATCGCGAGCTCGATCGATACGCGACGCGCTCGGCCTCCGCTGGCGGCTGCCGCAAGAGCGGCTGGCTCACGGCAGCGTCTCGCCGGTTGCCGGATAGGAGAGTACAGAACGTCTGGAGTGTAACTGTGTACGTGAGATCGGTTTTGATAACAAGCACGGTCGATCCGTCAAAGCGATACACTCGTTCCTATCTCGCTGGAGGGCTGGCACGGAGCTCTGTGCCGACAAACAGGAAGAGCCGAGCGGCAAGAAGGGCTCGATGGGGAGTGAGAAGCGTCAGAAGAGCTTTAGGTGTAACCTGAAGTCCGTCGTGACGCTCTTGTTTCCCCCCAGGTTTGACCGCGCAGCTTCCAAAACTCGACGATATCTTCCGGAAAGACTGAACGTCCCGT
>NW_005195220.1:469866-473122 GCF_000372725.1 Emiliania huxleyi CCMP1516
GGAGGCCGAGCGCGTCGCGTGAGTTGAAATCGATGTGGCGAGTCGACCGCCAGTCCGTACGATGGCACTGCGACCGCGGCGGCTGCTGGCGAGGGCAGCAGCGGTGCGCGCGAGGCGGCAGCGTAATCGGGTCCGAAGTCCGGACCCGATTTGGGGTCGACACACCTTTTCCCCGAGTGGTGAGCTAGCCTTCGATGTGCGGCGCGCGCTAGATTCGGGTTGCCCGTAGGGCGGTTTCAGGTTGCCCTAAGCGCTAGGCGATCCCTCCATTCGAAAACGAGGTGGCTACTTGTCTCCCGCGTTGAAGGCGCGCAGCTGGGCGAGCCGGCTAACCTCGGAATGTGACACCATAATGGCTGTGCTGGCTCCTGCACAGAGCCATCTTACCTTTATATTGTGTCCGGGCAAGGCTCCAGCGACCAGCCCAGCACTGCGGCAAGACCGGACAGGGGCGGGTACCGCTCGGAAGCAGCGAGTCACACGCGGTCGTCGAAAGGCCGACACACCCGTGCGCGCTCACTCAGGCGGGCCAACAAGCGGAGAAGAGCTCGGGGAGGGGGGGGGGGGCAGACTGTGGCGCGGGGCAGGTGGCGGCCGGCTCTGGAGACTCGGAACAGAACCCTCCCCCCCTCTCGGCTCAGGCGGCGAACTCTGGGGTGAGGGCGTCGAGCTCTGTGAGGGTGGAGGAGACGGTGGAGGCCTAGCACAGGGGGAAACAGAAATACGTGAGGGCTGTGAGGGTGGTAGAGACGTGGAGGCCTAGGGCAGGGCAGGCAGCAGCCGCTGAGGAGGCGCTCTGTCGCCCGCACACACTGCCGCTCTCACGCGCTCGCCCTTCCTTGGGGGAGTGAGGGAAGAACAGGAAGGAGGTACGCGCTCGGCAAATCCCGGCAAATCTCGGCAAATCTCGGCAAATCCCGGCAAATCTCGGCAAATCTCGGCGGATCTCGGCCAACCTCGGCGGGTCTCGCTTCTCGGCTAGTGGGCTCGGCTAGTGTGTGCCCACGACTGCAGCCGCTCGGCCATCGTTGCGATCTGCGGCTGCTGCAGCACGCGCGGCTGCACCCACGTGACGGTGAGAGTTTGGTTGACCTGGCCGCGCGGAGAGGGGGCCGAGGTGAGCCGACGGGGGAGGGGAGGGGAGGCGAGGGGAGGGGGAGGGGAGGGGAGGGGAGGCGAGGGGAGGGGAGGGGAGGGGAGGGGAGGGGAGGGGAGGCGAGGGGAGGCGAGGGGAGGCGAGGGGAGGCGAGGGGAGGCGAGGGGAGGCGAGGGGAGGCGAGGGGAGGCGAGGGGAGGCGAGGGGAGGCGAGGGGAGGCGAGGGGAGGCGAGGGGAGGCGAGGGGAGGCGAGGGGAGCCGAGATGATGCCGAGATGATGAGAGATGGGGAGATATGGGGAGATACGGGGAGATACGGGTTGATATGGGGAGCGATGGACCTGGTCGATGACGCCGCGGATGATGCCGAGGGAGAGGGCTCGCATGAGGCAGATCTCCACCTGGGGAAAGAGGTCAGGAACACTTCTCCACACACACACACACACACACGCACGCACGCACGCACGCACGCACACGCACACACACACACGCACACACACACGCACACACACACGCACACACACACACACACACACACACACACACACACACACACACACACACACACACACACACACACACACACACAAGGTGCGAGGCCCACCCAGCGCGCGCCCACGGAGGCAGATCTCGGCAGATCTCGGGCAGATCTCGGGCAGATCTCGGGCAGATCTCGGGCAGATCTCGGGCAGATCTCGGGCAGATCTCGGGCAGATCTCGGGCAGATCTCGGCAGATCTCGGGCAGATCTCGGGCAGATCTCGGGCAGATCTCGGGCAGATCTCGGGCAGATCTCGGGCAGATCTCGGGCAGATCTCGGGCAGATCTCGGGCGGATCTCGGCAGATCTCAAGGGCAGATCTCCACCTCCTCCATCCGCAGCTTGGCGGCGGTGGCGATGTGCGCGAACGGGACGATGCGGTCGGCCCCCGGACCGGTGCGCTGGAAGAGGGTCTGGGTGAGGCACATGAGCGTGATCTTCTCCTGTGAATGAAGGAAGAGGTGTCTGGACGAGTGAAGCCTCGCAGGGTGAGGCACAGCAGCGTGCTCTGCTCTTCGCCTTGAGGAAGAGCGTGTTTGAGAGCAGCGCGGGCTGGGCTTCGAGCTGCACGTGCTCGCGCGCAACCAGCGCCTGTTCACAGCAGTGGGTGTGAAGAGACGCTGTTCACACCTCGAGGTGCATGTGCTCGCGCGCAACCAGCGCCTGTTCACAGCAGTGGGTGTGAAGAGACGCTGTTCACACCTCGAGCTGCACGTGCTCGCGCGCAACCAGCGCCTAGGGGGACGTGGCCCTGAGTGATGTGTACGCCCACTCAGGGTGTGTGGCAGCCCGCTGGCTGTGTGTCTTGTGAGCTTGTTTGTGTCTGTGTGTCGCTCGTGCGTGTCGTCATCATCTGTCCGGCGTCCACCCATACCACGCTGGTGTCCAGTCCGAGCCTGGCTGTTCTTCACCTTACTACATACATACATAGCGCCTCGTACTGCTCAATGTCGCCACCGTTGAACGCGCGCAGTAGCTGGGCGAGCCACGCGTACCTAGAGAGAGAGAGAGAAGAGAAGAAATCGGCGGTCCGAAACAAGAAATGCCGGTCCCATGGGCGACGGGCGCACCTAGAGAGAGAAAAAGAAATACGTGGGCGGCCGCAAGAACTATGGCTTCTGGCGGCGCGTACTGTGTCTGCTCGAGCGTGAGATAGGGGGAGATAGGGGGAGATAGGGGGAGATAGCGTACTGTGTCTGCTCGAGCGTGGCGACCACCGGGTGCTCGAGCAGCTCGCCTGTGAGACGGGGAGATAGGGGGAGATAGGGGGAGATAGGGGGAGATAGGGGGAGAGAGGGGGAGATAGGGGGAGAGACAGAGAGAGAGGGAGAGAGGGAGAGGGAGAGAGAGGGAGAGAGGGAGAGGGAGAGGGAGAGAGAGAGAGAGAGAGAGGGAGAGGCACAGGGAGGGAGAGAGAGAGAGAGAGAGAGAGAGAGGGAGAGGGAGAGAGAGAGAGAGAGAGAGAGAGGGAGAGGGAGAGAGAGAGAGAGAGAGAGAGAGAGAGAGAGAGAGAGAGAGAGAGAGAGAGAGAGGGAGGGAGAGAGAGAGAGAGAGAGAGAGAGAGAGAGAGCTCGCCAAAGTTGTACAGCTTCTCGCCGACCAGCGCTGCGATCCCGAGGTC
>NW_005195220.1:473222-484678 GCF_000372725.1 Emiliania huxleyi CCMP1516
GTTCACACCTCATCGCACGGCGGGCGAGCAGCAGCAGCGCCTGATCACAGCAGTGGGTGTGAAGAGACGCTGTTCACACCTCATCGTACGGCGGGCGAGCAGCAGCAGCGCCTATTCACAGCAGTGGGTGTGAAGAGACGCTGTTCACACCTCATCGTACGGCGGGCGAGCAGCAGCAGCGCCTATTCACAGCAGTGGGTGTGAAGAGACGCTGTTCACACCTCATCGTACGGCGGGCGAGCAGCAGCAGCGCCTATTCACAGCAGTGGGTGTGAAGAGACGCTGTTCACACCTCATCGCACGGCGGGCGAGCAGCAGCAGCGCCTATTCACAGCAGTGGGTGTGAAGAGACGCTGTTCACACCTCATCGCACGGCGGGCGAGCAGCAGCAGCGCCTATTCACAGCAGTGGGTGTGAAGAGACGCTGTTCACACCTCATCGTACGGCGGGCGAGCAGCAGCAGCGCCGCGCGGTAAAACTCTGCCGCGGGACCCAGCACCTTGGGGGGAGATGTGGGGAGATGTGGGGAGGTGTGGCGAGGTGTGGCGAGGTGTGGCGAGGTGTGGCGAGGTGTGGGGAGGTGTGGGGAGGTGTGGGGAGATGTGGGGAGGTGTGGGGAGGTGTGGGGAGGTGTGGGGAGATGTGGGGAGATGTGGGGAGGTGTGGCGAGGTGTGGGGAGGTGTGGGGAGGTGTGGGGAGGTGTGGGGAGGTGTGGGGAGGTGTGGGGAGATGTGGGGAGGTGTGGGGAGATGTGGGGAGGTGTGGGGAGGTAAAGCTCCGCCGCCGGACCAAGCACTTCGCAGTAGCCGGGCTGCAGTAGCGGGCTGGCGGAGTGTCGGTTGTGAGTGTGTGTGGCCTTCGCTGCAGCGTGCCGCCATCTCCGGTCCCGCGGGTCCCCCCCGCGCCGCGCCGGTGTCCAGCCCGAGCCTCTGGCTGCTCTTCCCCGCTCTATCCGGATGTGTGGCCGCCACCGACGGCGACGCCGCACATCCGTGTAGGTGTTTAGGTGCACGTCGGCCTCTCGTGCCGTGCGCAGGAAGAGAGAGGCGCTGCCAGAAGCTCGCGCGGGCGAAGTGGTAGAAAGATCGTTGGGGAGCGCCAGCGCTGGCCACCCAGCTGGCAGGAGAGTCTTGTGTGTAGTCCTGTGTGTGTGTGTGCACATACACACGCACCTTGTAGTAGCCGGCGCGTGCGCGGTAGAAGGCCGCCTGCGCGCGGGCGAGGCGGGCGGGGCGGGGCGGGTCGGGGAAGCGCCGCGGCGGGGAAGCGCCGCGGTGGGGAAGCGCCGCGGTGGGCGGGGAGGCTGGGGAAGGGAGGAGGGAGTAGCAGCGGCCGGTATGAGAGAAGACGAGAGGGAAACGGCGGCGGAGGGAGGGGGCGGCGGCGGCGAGGCAAGGCGGCGGCGGCGGGGAGGGTGCTCCGCGGCGGGGAGGGGGGCGGCGGGCAGTGGGGTGGGGCGGGGGAGAAAGGCAGCAAAGGAGGTAGGGAGGCGGCGGCGGCGGCGGCGGTGCGGCGGCGCCTGCACTTCGGGCGTCACCCCAGCAGCGCCCTCAATCTTCGCGGCGGCGGCGTCCAGCTTCTCCTTCGCGGCCTCCTGCTTGCCGAAGCGCAGCAGCATGCGCGACAGCTCGCACAGCACGAAGGCGCCGCTCTCCAGTTCGCCGGCGTGGTCGGCCAGCGCCGCCTCGGCGAACGCTGACACCTCGTCGGCGTCGGCGCACTTGTTGAGTGCGACGGCGACCTGGATGCGGGCAAGGGCGAGCTTGTTGAGCTTGTGCTTGAAGTCGCTCACGAACGTCTCGTACAGCCCGCCCAGCTGCGCCGCCGCCGCCTCCTCTCCGAGGTGCTCCTCGAGCAGTACCGTGAGCTGGTGCCACAGCTTGCGCTTGTACAGCTCCTCCATGCGCGCATAGTTGGGCGCGAGCGAGGGCGCCGCCTCGCCGCACGACTGCAGGAAGGCGACGATCGATTGCGACTTGGCGTCCATTGCGCGCGATGTTAAAGGGGCGAGACAGCGCGCTTGGCCTCAGAAAAAGAATTTTACAACAAAACTCCCTCGCACGACACTGGGCACAGGACTGGGCACGGGACTGGCAGAAAAAGAATTTGGTCGGGAAATCCTAGGCCTTGGGTTGTCTGTTTTCTTTCTTTTTCTTGATGAGGCTGCGAAGGGCGAGGGGGGGTGGAAGGGGGTGGGCCGTGCTGTGCCACCTGCCTCGTTCCATCTAACCATATGTTGCGAATTGCGTATCGGCGGCTCAGCGGCGGCGCCTGAGCGCGGGAGGGGGCGGGGAGGGTACCCGTCACCGTCTGGTGGTGCGGGGCGACGGGCCCGGCCCGAGGGAGCCGCGTCGAGGCCGACCTCGGGGCGCGAGAGGCCTCCCACGGCCGAACCGCACGCCCCCCGGAACGCGCGGTTCGCCGTTCGTGGGCCGGCGCGTCGGAGACGCGCGCGACGGCGCCCCGCGCCGCTACCCGCAAGCGCAGCCGCACCCAGGCACCGGGTGCACTCATTAGACAGCTTAATGCACATAAAAATAGTGAACAGCGGCGGAAGCGACACCGAGACCGCGCCTCGGAGGAGAGTGACCAGAGACACCTCACACGACCCCACACACGGTCTAGTCCGGCCTCGCGGTCGGCGGAGATTGCTAGAGGCCGAGCAAGCCTGCTCTAGCCTCACGCGTTAGCCCCTGTTGTCTGTTGTTTGTTGTGCCCTTGTTTGTTCTCTTGGTACCTTGGAGTGCTGGGGGGGGCGACAGGGAGAATGTGGCCCTGAGTTATGTGTACGCCAACTCAGGGTGTGTGGCAGCCAGCTGGCTGTGTGTCTTGTGAGCCCTTAGGGGACCCCTAGGCTTAAAAGGGTGGGCCCTGGGGCGCCTGCGGCTTAAACGGCTTAAAACTTGCCATGGCAAGTTTTAAGAGCTGCTGGGCTGCCAATTCCTTAAACGGTCTTAAACGCTTAAACGGTGCGGGAGAGCTCCCGAGGTCGATGGTCCGGGAGGCTCCCAGTAGACAAGCCGGAGGCCGGGAAGCTGGCTACAGTCAGCTAGCACGTCCCCTATGCGAGTATGGCTCCTGCCAGTGCACCAGACTTACAGATGTGTCTTCAGAGCCGAATAACGGCAGTATTGAAGAAAACGGCGCGGAACCCAGCGACGCGTGCCGGCGAGGCCGATTTTCTTAAACGGTCTCTTAAAAGAGGACCCCCCGTGCCTGCAATCTCTTAAATGGCAAGTTAAGCCCCCAAACCTCCTCATTTCTTTAAAAGGTCTTAAAAAATCCGGCCCTCAGGACCCTAGGGGTCCCCTAAGTGTGAGCCTGTCGTGTTTGTGTCTGTGTGTCGCTCGTGCGTGTCGTGTCATCATCTGTCCCGCGTCCACCCATACCGCGTTGGTGTCCAGTCCGAGCCTGACTGTTGTTCATCTTTCTACATACATCATGATAGCCGATCCGCAGACGAGATCACAGGTTCACAGCGCGGCGCCAATGCTGCGCTGCGTACGAAAGGCCCCTACTGCGTCTCGCGCGTGATGGCGAAGCCCAAGACGCAGTGGCCAAAGTCGAGCGCCGCGATGCCGTTCGTGGCTCCTGCCGAGTCGAGGTGGTACCGCTCGTGGATCTCGTAGAGCGAGAGGACGAGGAGCGCCGCCCGCGCGCGAGCCGCCGCGGGGAAGAGCGAGTGGCTTGCCGGCGACCACGGCGCCGCCGCCCGCCGGACCAGCGCCGCCGCCTCGCCCTCGCTGCCCGCTGCGCGCCGCAGCGGCGTCGGCTCGCCCTCGTGCAAGCTTGCGCCGCTGCGCAGAAGGGAGGTGGCGCGGGCGGCGGTGAGGGTCTCAAGGTGCGCGAGCGGCGTCCAGCCGCGGCTGGCGACCAGCCAGGCGGCGAGATCGGTGTGGCCTTGGCTGTTTGCGGCCTCCTCGGGCGTGCCGAAGGGCGTAGCGGCGCGGGAGGCGCCGTAGGAGGAGAGGAGCTTGGCGACCTCGAGGTGGCCGCTGAAGCATGCCATGATCAGCGGCGTGGCGCCTTGCTCATCGGCCTGGTCGATCGCCGCGCCAGCCTCGAGGAGCAGCCGAACGCACTCGAGCTGGCCGTTCTCGCACGCGATGAACAGCGGCGTGGCGCCGTTCTGCTTGGCTTGGTTGACCGCCGCGCCAGCCTCGAGGAGCAGCCGGACGCACTCGGGGTGGCCCTCCTGGCACGCCATGAACAGTGGCGTGGCGCCGCCGATCATCGCTTGGTTGATGTCAGCGCCAGCGTCGCGCAGCAGCCGCACGCACTCGAGGTGGCCGTTCTGGCACGCAATGTACAGCGGCGTGACGCCGTCCTTGTCGGCCTGGCCGACTGAAGCGCTGGCCTCGAGAAGCAGCTGGACGCACTCGAAATGCCCCTCCTGGCACGCAACGTACAGCGGCGTGAAGCCTTCAGCGTCTGCTTGGTCGACCGCCGCGCCAGCCTCGAGGAGCAGCCGGGCGCATTCGATCTCGCCAGCCAAGCTCGCAGCACTCAGCGGGGTGGTGCCATCGTTCATCGCTTGGTCGGTCGCCGCGCCAACCTCGAGGAGCAGCTTGGCGACCTCGAGGTGCCCCCCCTGGCACGCAACGAACAGCGGCGTGGCGCCGTTCTGCTTGGCTTGGTCGGCCGCCGCGCCAGCCTCGAGGAGCAGCCGAACGCACTCGAGCTGGCCGTTCTCGCACGCGATGAACAGCGGCGTGGCGCCGTTCTGCTTGGCTTGGTTGACCGCCGCGCCAGCCTCGAGGAGCAGCCGGACGCACTCGGGGTGGCCCTCCTGGCACGCCATGAACAGCGGCGTGACGCCGTCCTTGTCGGCCTGGTCGACTGAAGCGCTGGCCTCGAGAAGCAGCTGGACGCACTCGAAATGCCCCTCCTGGCACGCAACGTACAGCGGCGTGAAGCCTTCAGCGTCTGCTTGGTTGACCGCCGCGCCAGCCTCGAGGAGCAGCCGGACGCATTCGAGCTCGCCGTTGAAGCTCGCAGCGCTCAGCGGCGTTGTACCGTCGTCCATGGGTTGCTCTATCGCCGCGCCCGTCTCGAGAAGGAGCCTGACGCACTCGAGCTGGCCCTCCTGGCTCGCGATGAACAGCGGCGTGACGCCGCCGTCAGCAGCTCGGTTGACCGCTGCGCCAGCCTCGAGGAGCAGCCTGGCGCAGTCGACGTGGCCCCCCTCGCTCGCGAGGAGGAGCGCGGTGGCACCGCCGCTGTCAGCCGCCCCGACGCCCGCGCCGCCCTCGAGCAGCAGCCGCGCCGCCTCGGCCTGCCCGTGCCGAGCGGCCCAGGTGAGCAGCGTGTCCTGCGTGCCGGTGTCGTGCCGCGCGTCGAGCTGGGCCGCGAGCGACGTGCCGCGCGTCCGCCGCCCGGAGAGTAAAGCGTGCAGCCATGCCAGGTCGCCCCGAGCCAGGTCGGCGAGCTGGGAAAGGCTCATTTACATGCGTATTTGCCGCCAGAAAAAAGAATTCAAGCAGAAACTCTCTCACAAGAACAAAAAACCAGCGTGTCCGTTGTATTTATTTATTTATTACAAAAAACCAGGGAGGATATTCTTCCCCCATCTCTCGTCTGGGTTTGTCTGTTTTCTTTCTTTCTTTGTACCGAAAAGAACAACGAAAAGAAATCGTGGGGTGGGGGGGGAGGTGTGCTGTGACCCCAAAGGGGTGCGTGTGTGTGGCAAACAACTACGCCCAGCCACCACCCGCCAGCGACGAAACAAAACAAAAGAACAGCGAAAAGAAATCGCTCGGGCAGTGGGGGGGGGGGGGCTGCTCTGTCTCCAAAGGGGTGCGCGGGTGGCAGACAAAGCCCAGCCACCAGCCAGCGACGGCAAGCAAGCGAGCGCCGCGACGTGTTCGCCGTGAGCCCGTGACAGTGTGTCTCGCTCGCGCCTTGCGCGCGCCTCGGTCCGGGGAGAGGGGGGCGGGGGGGGGGATCGGAGCAGCGTGCTCACTCGTGTCCCGGCGTATGGGGTAGGCTGGAGAGGTGGACCGGACCTGCCGGCCGTGTTGTGTGTTCACGCTCAACTGCTGGGTGAAACGAAAGTCGGCGGAAAGAATTTTGCCGTCGAACTACACCAAGTACCGCGGACGGAGTTGCGCCGAAAGGCGAAAGAAGCCGCGAGAACAAGGGACCGGCAGGCGGCGGCGTCGCAGGACGAGGCAGAAGAGAACGACGCGACAGAGGAGGAAATGACAAGGGAGAGAACGACGAGAGTGGGACGACCGCGAGGTGGCATGAAGGTTGCAGCGTCCAGCGAGAAGCGGCGAGATAAGAATTTTACGCGTGTCGGTGTTTTCTTTGCCGAGGAGAGCGCGAGCGATGAGTCAGGGGAAGAGACAGCAGGAGAGAGAACGACGAGAGTGGGAAGAACGCGAGGTGGCATGAAGGTCGCTGCGAGAATTGGTGAGAAACTGCGGAGAGAGATAGGAAGTGGTAGACGCCCGAGCGCCGAGGGTGGGCGACGGCTAACACCACACTTCTTCCCCTAAAATCCCCTGTGTGGTGGCGGCGTACCGTCCTCCCATCCCTCCCTTGGGTTGTCTGTTTTCTTTCTTTTTTTGTTTTCTTTGCTTCTAGTCTCTACTAGCACCGACTACTAAGCTAGGTTAATCAGATGGCAGATTTGGAGAGATCTCGAGGAGTACCAGAGACCTCAATAAAAAGTTTAGCGCGATCGCGGACCGGGACGGGTCCCTTATAACGGCGCGCCCCCCCGCGCGGTGTAACTAAGCGGCCCAGGCCCGGCCCAGGGACCGAACTAGGTAACCTTACCTTAATGGCAAAGCACACCACAGAGCTCACGCTTCATAGCTCCCGGGCCTGGATGTGAGGCTAATGACCGCACTCCACATACCACAACCAAGTGCGTATGTCCCAAGTGCGCTGCTTTGTTTTACTTCGAGCAATTTCGGTGGCACAGGACGCGGCACGTAGGAACTCGACCGCTCTCTCCCAGGCAACGCGCAGCGGTCGACAACTTGAATCACGACACCACCCGCAGAAAGAGTACGCTGCCGAGCAGGAGGCACCCGTTGAGGAAGAGGAGCTGCTGCGCGTCGCCGCCAATCTCCTCGCCGCTCCAGAGCGAGGCCGCGCCCTCGCCGAGGGTGTCGAGCTTAGTCCTCACCGCCCGCGCCACAACCTCGAATTTGGAGTGGCAGCGCTCCTCAGTCAGCGCGCGAGGCAGGTTGCTGGCGGTGGCGGGCACGTCGCCGAGCGCGCCGAGCGACGGCACGACCTGAACACACGTCGCCCACAGCCCGTTGATGAGCTCCGGAGATCCAGGCGGCGAGTTGCCCAACGTCAGGACCGCGTCGTCTCCGACGGTGACAAAGCCGACGAGGACGTACCGCTTCCCGGCCGTCACGTCGACACCGCGGTGCAGGAGCTTGGACGGGTGCATCACGACGCTGCCGCGGTTCGCTCGGAGCGGCTGCGGGAGCAAGTCAAACTCGACGCCTCCGCCGCTGAAGCTCTCCGGCGAGCTGAGCGCCACGCTTATGCTCAGCGTCGTCTCGTCCGTGCCACTTGAGGCCGGCTTGCCCGCCGCTCGAGCTCGAGTAGCGGATCAGGAAGAGGTCCGACACGGCGAGAACCACGCCGTCGGCGATACCAAAGGAAGCGCGGAGGAGCGGAAGAACCCGCTTCTCGACGCTCCGTGACAGGTTAGCGAGGCCCGGCAGATCGTAAACGCTGAAATCGTCCGTCGGGTAAAGCGCGTGCCTGGTTCGCGTCCAGGCGTTGGTCGACTCTGCGAAGGCGACTGCATCCGAGCACTCTTGCTCGGAGAAGACGTCGAAGCCGACAAATATTTTGGCGGGTGGGTGGCGGTCGAGCTGAAGCCAGAGGAGGTAGGCGCTCGCGAGAGCGAGCGAGTAGCTGAGCAAGAGGCAAACCACACAAAATTCTTTTGACGGACCCTTAATTCTTTTTGAGCTAGCCTTCGATGTTATGAAACAAAATTCTTTTTATCCAGAAAAAGATTCCGGCCGCATCTGCATGATTGCCAACAGCACCGAACAATAGCGAACGAGAGGCAGAGCCAGGCTCGCGGACTGGGCCAGCCCCACTTAGGCTGTACCCATGTTTCCTCGCTCACCCCGTCTCGTTCCTTTCCGTGTTTCTCTACAGCACCCTCTCGTTTCCTCTCTAGTTTCCCGAGGAAACTCCGCGGAAATCAACAATTCACGGGCTCTGGGGCTGGTTTGGGGCTTTGGGCCCAAAATCAGCCAACTCTCGGCAAAATACCGGGCATTTGCGGGTATGTATGTAACTGTAGAAAGATTGGGGTTTGGGCAGCGCGAGTGGGAGAACTTTTCGGCGGTCCTGGAGGTCGTGGAAGTCGTTGAGTGGCGAGTCACGCTCGTGCGGACAGCATCGATGCCGTCGCCGGACGCGGCGGCGAGGCACACGGGCGCCGGCGTGGCGCGTCGGCAGGCCCACCACGAGCGGATGCGCGACGAGCGCGCTCGGGAAGCGGCCGCGGGCGAGGCGGAGCTTCCGGCGGAGGACGACGCGGTCGAGATGGCGAGCGCCGTCACGTGCTGGACAGCGTGGGGGAGGTGGGCCCGAACTACACCCTGCTGCGCAGCAAGGAGACGAAGGCGAAGCGGCGGAAGCGAAAGCGCGAGGATGCCAGGGTGGCGCTCGACGGCCACACTGTCCTGTCCACCGGATCGCGCCTCGAGATCTTCTGCGACAGCGAGCGGTGGTACCCTGCGACCGTCATGGTGCGGGAGGAGGACGCGGGGACGGACGGATCGTGCACGAGGTCGAGTACGACGGCTACTCGGGTCGGGACGGCGGTGGTGGCGCATGCTGGACGACGAGCGGTGGCGCGCCGTCCCAGAGCAGGCCGGCGCGGGCGCAGGCGGCGCTGCCACCTGGAAAACCCCAGGTATAGGATATTTTTTCTTGCATTTTTGCTCCCTGCTAAGGGAGCAAGCAAGCCCACTCAACCCCAAGTACTCACCGTTCTTACCGTGGTGTAGCTTGTGCAGAGGCTGCAGCCTCTGCTGGGGCGGAATGCGCGGGGTTTTCGGCGTGACTCTGTGCGATTTCGGGCCCGTGTTGTGCGTTTACGTGAACGGCGCCGAACCGCCGTCGTGCTGGAAAATTTCGTGTACCCCGTGTACCCCCTCCACGCTATTCTGAGGCAGCGCCCCCAGCCGCTGAGCGCGCCCCCCGCACCACCGCGCCCGCCCCGCGCCATGCCGCGCCACGGGCCGGCGCATCCTGATACCTCCCCCCCCGTCGCTGGGCGTCGCTCGGCGCCCCTCTCCACACCCGCTCATTGGACTGCCTCCGTCCGATCAGGTGCCGAGTCTGAGGTGCGCCTCGCTCTTCATCTCCATCTAGATAACTGAAACGCAAACACAGCCCAAATCCCTGGCGGGGCGTACCACGGCTTCGCACGAGTCGCGCGGCCTCCCGAGCGTCGACGCGCAAAAGCTGCGGCACAACTACACGCCATGCTGCAACCTGCTCCTCGCCGGGCACGCGCGCGACGCCATTCGGGCCGACCCCCTCCTTCCCCCCCCCAACCGCCGCCCTTGCCCTGGCCCTCGTCGCCTGCACCACTCGCCCGACATGAACTTTAGCCCGCCCCCTCGTTACGCCGCCCTCCGCAGGCTCAACGTCCGAGCTTTGTCCCCCGTCACTCTCCTCTCATTTCAGACCCCACACATGCGCATAGCTGTTCGCACACCTCCTCCGCCCAATGCAGGTCAAAATGGTCAAGATGGCTTCCATTCTACTTCTTGCCCTGCTGGAGTCCACCGCGTCTCAGCTGACGTGCGAGATCACCCCTTGCGTCGAGCTGGAAGAAACAGCCGATTGCCCGAACGGCTATTGGAACTTCCAAAAGTGCTGCATCTGCTGGAACTCGTGCGGCCTCAAAGACGGTACTACACGCCCCCAACCCCTCTCACCTGCTCGCCTGCTCCCCCTACATATTTATTGCCATGCCCCCGCGTTCGCAGACACGCTCACTCGGCGCCGCCCGGGGCCCGAGTATACGCGATTTAATTAAGCCACGTCTCCTGTCGCCAGTCGCTTGGGGCGTGGGTAGGGGCCAGATCTTGAAATTCAGGCTGCGTACTACTAGGCGACTATTGCGAGGGCGACGGGGAGTGCGGCACCAACACCAACCTCAACAACTGTCAAGGCGGCTATGACGTGTACAAGGTCACGACTCCAAACAACGACCTCAACACGGAGCTGATCCCGTTTGAAAAGGAGGGTTCCGTCTGCTCTTTTTTGGACGTCGATAACCTCCCAAATTGCAATGCGTGCGGCCTCTCCTTCGGTAATACACGCCCCCTACCCCTCTCACCTGCTCGCCTGCTCCCCTACATATTATTGCTATGCCCCGCCGATTTAATTAAGCCACGTCTCCTGTCGCCAGTCGCTTGGGGCGTGGGTAGGGGCCAGATCTTGAAATTCAGGCTGCGTACTACTAGGCGACTATTGCGAGGGCGGCGGGGAGTGCGGCACCGATAACAGCCTCAACAACTGCGGTTTATATGACGTGTACCTCATCTCCGCGCCGCGGCCCTCCGCCCCTCTCCCCTTCGAGCAGGTGGTACAGTACGCGGCAGAGGCGTACGCGACGTCCGAGTACGGCGGAGATTGGGCAGCGGAGGAGGCGGTCGGCCCGCCTTCGCACAACGAGGGCGACTGCGCGACGCTGGACGCAGGCTCGTGGGCGCCCGCCCGGCGGGACCAAGGCACGTACCAGCTCACCGTGTCTTTCAAGTCGCCGGTGCGGGTGACGGAGGTGGCGGTGCGCGAGCACGCCAACCCGCGCACGGCGACCGGCTTCCTGCAGAGGGTCGAGGCGTGGACGCAGGCCGAGGCGGGTCGAGGGAAGTGGGTGGTGGCGTGGGAGGCCGTGTCGGAGGGCGGGGACGACACGGCCTGCGGCTTCGACAAGGTCATCTCGCTCAACCCGCCAACCGCCCTCACGAGCCGCATGCGCCTCACGACGCAGACAGACTCTGATGCTTGGGAGTACGTAGATGCGGTGCGGGTGGTCGGCTTGCCGACGGGAGGCTCCGCTTGCCGCCGCCCCAACCACCCCCTAACCCTCTCAAGCTCACGCGTCTCGGAACTTCTTAGGCGCTTGCGACTGCGCGGCGGACGGCGTGAGCGGCGGGGTGTCTACAGATCGTGTTGGCTGCGCTGCACACAATCCGGGCGGGGGGGAGTTCTGCTACGTCGTCGACCCCTCGAGCTGCGGTATCGACACCTCGTCCCAAACGTTTCCTGGCGCGGGCTACCGTGAGTGTGACCTCCTCCCTCCGCCCCCGGCCTCGCCGCCCCCGTCGGCCTCGCCCTCCCCGCCGCCCCCGTCGGCCTCGCCCTCCCCGCCCTCGCCCCTGCCCTCGCGGCCCGGGCCGCCGCCGGCGCCTGCCCCGTGCGCGGGCTGTCCGGGCTGCCCCCT
>NW_005195220.1:484778-501964 GCF_000372725.1 Emiliania huxleyi CCMP1516
AGACGGCGGGCCCGGTTCGGACTACGACATCTGCGACTACGGGACGGACTGCTCGGACTGCGGCCCGCGCCCGCCTCTCGGCCCGCGCCCGCCTCTCGGCCCGCGCCCGCCCCCACCACCGTCACCGCAGCAGTCGGCTTCGCCGCCGCCGCCGCCGCCCCCGTCGGCCTCGCCCTCGCCTGAGCCCTCGCCTGAGCCCTCGCCTGAGCCAAGCCCTGAGCCCTCGCCTGAGCCAAGCCCTGAGCCCTCGCCTGAGCCAAGCCCTGAGCCCTCGCCTGAGCCAAGCCCTGAGCCCTCGCCTGAGCCAAGCCCTGAGCCCTCGCCTGAGCCAAGCCCTGAGCCCTCGCCTGAGCCAAGCCCTGAGCCCTCGCCTGAGCCAAGCCCTGAGCCCTCGCCTGAGCCAAGCCCTGAGCCCTCGCCTGAGCCAAGCCCTGAGCCCTCAAGCGAGGCACGACTGGCCGCGGTGCTGTCGCCCTCGCCGCCTCCCACGCCGCCGCCTCCGGCACCGCCGCCGCCGTCCCTTCCGCCGCCCTCGCCGCCGCCGCCGTCGCTGTCGCCCTCGCCGCCTCCCACGCCGCCGCCGCCGGCACCGCCGCCGCCGTCCCTTCCGCCGCCCTCGCCGCCGCCGCCGTCGCTGTCGCCCTCGCCGCCTCCCACGCCGCCGCCTCCGGCACCGCCGCCGCCGTCCCTTCCGCCGCCCTCGCCGCCGCCGCCGTCGCTGTCGCCCTCGCCGCCTCCCACGCCGCCGCCTCCGGCACCGCCGCCGCCGGCCCCTCCGCCGCCCTCGCCGCCGCCGCCGTCGCTGTCGCCCTCGCCGCCTCCCACGCCGCCGCCTCCGGCACCGCCGCCGCCGGCCCCTCCGCCTCCCTCGCCGCCGCCGCCGTCGCTGTCCACCTCGGGAGCTTCCTGCAAGGCGGGGCTCTGCACCGGCAACATCTTCGAGACGTGCTTCTACGACCCGGGCTGCGCGGACGGGGGGCTGGGATGCAACGCGGGCGGCAAGACACTCTGCCGCTTTTGCGAGTTTGGCGCCTACGAGGCGATCAAGTGCGCGCCCTGCTCGGGAGCGTCCTGCCGCTGCCTGACTGAGAGTTGCACGCAGTCCGTCCTCAGCTCGCTGGCGGGGCCGTACGCCTGCGGGGCGCGAATCGTCTGGCTAGAGAGGGCCCGCGATCTGAGCGAGGCCGACGCGTGCGCACGCGTCGCCGAAGAATTCCCGGAGGTATGTGGCGCCTGCGACCCGCCCTAGCTAGGCCTCAGTGAGGGGTCATTGCGGGTGAGCCTGTGCGGCCCGACGCGACGCGCGACCGTTCGTGTGCATGCTCGAGGGCTAGATTAGGGAGAGGCACGCCCTATCTAGTAGACGTGCTCGTTAGCTCTGTTCCAGCCAGGTGTCCCTGACGTCTCTCTCAGAGGCCAGTGAGGTGATCCATCAAGTGGCTGTCTTTCTAGTAGATCGCGAATCGTTCGCGCAGTAGTTCGCTGAGTTCTCTGTTCGCCGCTTAGGGCCGTTGAACGCGCCAGTGGGCGTTAAGCGCATTAATCGGTTCGTAGCTTGAATAGTATTGAATGGCGGAAATGGTACGGTCTGGTTTTGGCCTTTGCGTTCATGTGCGCGGTTTGTGTTGGTGCCGTTTGAGATTTTACTCTGTTCTCTGAACTCGGTCTCGTGACCGTGGCTGGGTTCACAGCGATTGTAGGAAAATGACGAAAACACTTGACGGTCGCGGCCTTCCGACTCGCGCCTCCGCCTCACTGGCACTATTGTAGCCCTGGCCGGTGCGCGTGTGAAGTTGAAGTTCCGGAGTGAAAATTCGAACGCGTTCTCTCACGGTGACAAAAAAATGTCCACCTCAGAGGCACCTCCGGAGGCAGGCCGCCGCACGCCGGCGACACAGCTCCAGCTGTCGAGCTGACCCGCAGCTCCTCTCAGAGCGGGAACTGTGACGAAAGTTGACTGAGGCGGTTGTCAGGAATCATCATACGGATCACATGGTGGCTCTCTCATGACGGGAGACCGCCCGACCACTCCTGGGTGGCACTGCCACTGGTGTCGCTCGACGTCCTGTCGACAGCGTGCCGACAGCGACACAGACCATGTGGGACGCGTCGAGTATCGACCTCTACTGCTTACCCAGCCTTCGAGTGTATCCTGGCTGTGGTCCCACACCCACTGGTGTCCATCTCAGAGACCGCAGGAGGTCATGAGGGTCGATGGGAGTGCCAACCCCACAATGCCTAAAAACCCAGCCCAGTACGCGAGGCTCGGCATAGCATCCCCCCGCGGTCCCTCGCGGCCGCGTGACGCCGCACCAATGGCGCGCTGTGCCTCGTCCGCGAGCGCTATCCAGAGCTGCACCGACAGTCGCTGCAGCGCAAACGGCATCCATTCGCGCGCCGACCACGACGTCTGCTCGAGTACTGCCACCATGTGAGCTTCCGGCCCGCCACCTCAGCCACCCGCATCAGCAGCTCCTCCACCCCCGCGCTCATTGCGCCGAACTCCTCGAAGAGCAGCGCCTCCACATGGCACTTCCCCTCTGTGTCCGTGTAGTTTTGCTGACAGCTCGCTGGCCACGCATGTACCCAAATTCAAGCGTCTTTCCACCCTCCGCTCCTCCCGGCGCGCCTCCCTCCTCCACGTTCGACGACCTACCGCCTCCCCTCGTCGACGCTCTCGCTGTGCTCGTCGCCTTGTTTGGCGTCTGCTCGCGTTTTGCGGTATGTGGCACACATCTCTCGTCCTACGCCGCTGACACACACACACACATCTCTCGTCCTCGCTGACGTGCGTCTACTCTGCGCGTGTCCCCTCCCATACCAGGCCAACGCTTCTACCAGACCGCCCTCGGTGCTGCTAAACAAACACGCTCTGGATGACCGTCTGGTGGATCACGCAGCCTCGATCTCCACCTCATCCACTGGCCAAAGCACCCGCGGCATCCCTCCTCCCGGCTTGCACCCAGGGGCCAGCGACGCCCCAGGATCTGGGTCGAGGTCCCGGTACTCGTACTCCTCTTCCATCGCCTGCCTGCCCTTCTCGAACGCTTGCGCGATGGCGCGGTCAAAGTCAAGCAAGTTGATGTCGGGGGGTGGCTTTGCCGCTCTCGCGGGACGCACGCGGCCAAGTGCGTGAAAAAAATATTCTTACCTTCAAGCCCCCCTCCGAGACTAGAGACAGAACCCAGAGATACATACGTCAAAGGGACTCCCCCCCGCCCCCACTTGCCCTGCACAGGATTGCGTGCCCCGAAGACGGCGACACATAGCGGGGGACACTGCTCAAGGAGGGGGTGCGAAGCCAAGGTTGGGGTTCTAGGTGGTGGGACCATGAGGGGGGATGGCGGGGTCCCGTGGGGGTGAAATGTTGCGCGGCGAATTCGAACCTACCCCCTCGCCGCGCCGATCCTCACGCGGAGGGTAAAACCCTGTGGGACAAAACCCCTCCGCGGTCGGCTGTCTTCAGAGTGGACCCCCCCCCTCCCCAGCCTCCCCTGTTCGTTTTTCGCACCCCCCCCCCCCCCGCTCCCCATCGGTGACTCGGGGTGGGGGGGAGGTAGGTGGTAGGTTGTTGGGTGGTTTGACTTTGCCGCTGAGGCCGTCTCTAGCTGTGAACAGCAAACGAGATTCTGTAAGGTGCCTATATGGGCTTCCAAGTATCGGACCTTCAAGACATGCGCTTTTGGCCGGTGGCCTCCTCGGACATGGTACTTCCGGTGAGATGAGTGGCTGCCAGTTCGAGACTGGGGCCGATCGAACTTGAGTTGTTCGGAGGAGGAATCCGGCCAGCACGGGTACAAAGAGGGGTACCCGGAGAATCCCCAGCTGCTGAAACGTAGTGTCGCTCAAGAGGTGCGATACTGCGGGGGAGTGTAAGGTGCCTATATGGGCTTCCAGTATCGGACCTTCAAGACATGCGCTTTTGGCCGGTGGCCTCCTGGGAAAAATATTTCTTGTTTCCGCAGATGCAGCGCTTGTCTGTCGTTCTCCACACCGCCGTGGCGTGGCAGACGGTGAACGAGCTAGCGTGCGGGGACAGCGGCATTGTGCACGGAGCTAAGTGCATTGCCGTTCTTAACGGAGTCGCTTAGGCGGCTCCGGTGGTGTGCCGGTGATAGTACTAGCACGCGCCAGTTCGCACCTGTGTCGAGCCTGTGTGCTGTGAGAGCACTTGGAGCACTTGGAGTGCAGTCATTAACCTCACATCCAGGGCCGGGGAGCTCAGAAGCGCACCCAGCGGGCCGGAGAGAGAGTTGTTTTGTTTATAAATTCTTGTTGAGCTAGACTTCGTTGTTAATAGGAACAAGGGAAGGCACACACGACATGACGCCAAACACACGATTGCACGCACCGCACCGCACCTCGCACCCGCGCCCGCCGCCCCCCCGACCCCCGCCCCGCCTAGGTGGGAAAGAGATGAGGAGATGGGACAGCGAAGGAGGAGCCACGAACACGTATGGGAGGTTTCGTTGATGCGTCACGCTGCCCGGCGTCTCTCACTTTCCGGGACAGCCCCGCCCTTGTGAGGCAGGAAAGTGACGACTACCCCGTACGCCCTGTTGCTTCTACCCCCTCGCCGACCGCCCATCCCCCCTCCCCTCCCCCACCCCGACGAGCCGATGACCGTCGCCTCTGCCCTGGCAGCCGCGCGCCCCCGAGCCCCCCCCCCCCCCCAACATCCATCCACCCACCCACACACCGCCGCCGCGCGAGCGCCGCGCGGCGGCACACCCAGCTCAAAAGAAAAAGAAAAAAAGGAATGAGGAGACCAGCGAGGGAGACTCCCCGCCTATGCAAGCCCCAGAGAGGGGCCGCCATCGCCGAAGCTGTGCCAAAGCATAACTCCAAAACCCGCAGCGGCCCAGGGGGCCTTGGGGGCAGCCTGCCGGACCGCCGCTGCACGGGGCTAGGCACCAGAAGATGAGTGGAATTGATGAATTGGGCCGTTGTCCGTGCCTCCCCTCTATACGTCAGAGTGGGACCTACGCCGCGCCGGGAAAGGGGCGCGCCCGGTCCTCGACGGAGCCGCGCGCCCCAAACGACCCAGGCGGCGAGTAGTCGACCTCGAACCTTCGACATGTAGTTGCCCGTAGTTAGCGCCCGCCCGCCCCGCCTCCGTCGCTTCGTAAAAGAAAAAACGAAATAAAAACAAGCAAAAGAGAAAGCGAAGCCAAAAAACGATTGCGTAAACGGCGTCACAAAGCCCGCCGGTTTTGATCGACAATCGTGAGATTGACCGCCGTCGACCAGAGAGTTGACGGTTGTTTCCAGCTCGCGCCGACCTGGCTCGGGGCGACCCGGCAGTGCAGATCTGATGGCCATGCAGATGCTCGTCCTACTCCCAGCTTTGGTCTCAGGGAACGGAATATGCCGGGGGAGGAGAGCCTTCAGCGAAAAGCATGAGTGCGCGCCGAGGTGGTTTCACTGCCCCAAATGCGGCACCTCGTTTGGCACGCTCCTTCTGCGTCTTGGTCACCCCGAGCGCTTCGGGTCCTACATCTGCGACGACAAGCGCACCGGTCCGTCCGGCTGTACGAACCCGGCGAACCTGCTCTTTGACGTCGAAGATGCCTGCTTTGGCGACCGGCTCGGCGACATGTCGGATAGCTGCCTCGGCGCTCCACCGGGCATGTGGCCTCCAAAGCGTGCCTTCGGCCTTCACCTGCCCATCCCAAAAGGGCTGGTCTCGGCAGATCGTTTTTACGGCATCTTCCGCGAGCCCAAGTCGCGAGCCCTCTCGTCATACACTTACTTCCGACGGCTGTTTAACGAGACCATGCCCGACGTGGGTGGAGAGACCCCGACCCCCGCAGGAGCAGCGTGGTACGCGCAGCGCATCCGCGGTGTCGTGGCGCGGCAGCTCGCAGGCGAAACTAAGGGCATCATCTGCACGGCGCCGGATAACCGAGGCCCATGCCCGAAGGCGTTGCGTGCGCCGAATCCGCAGCGCGTTAACGAAGCTCGATTTCGGCTGAACGGGTTCCGTTTCGTCGGCTTGCAGAGCGAGTGGCTCCTCAGCATTTGCCTACTGCGCACCATGACAGACACGAAATGTGAGGTCTCGGACACGGCCAATGCCCGCCCAGGTGCGCTCCGGCCGCGGCGTGTGACCACCTTTGGACACACGCCCCAGCCCACGTTGCCCTAAAGACACACATCCCCGCACACTTTTCACACCCCTATCTAGGCGCACGTGGCATCATCAGCGCGAGAGAGAGTCGCCGCCTCCACCGGCTCCGCAGCGCAATCTACGCTGTGAACGACACCGACGACGAGGCGGTATACGCGATGGCGCGCCAGCGCTTCTGGGCCGACGTGGCGCTCTACAATCTGAGCCGTTCAGGCTGTGAGCGGAAGTGCCGTCCCCCGCCGACGGCAGGCCTCGTCGTTCGCGGCTTTGGTGATATGGGCATAGACCGCGAGGGGTACCCGACGCACTATTCGCACCTGCTTCGCAACTGGCTGCCGCGCCTGTGGGAGTGCCAGGGGGACTTCCCGCAGGAGCGCGCACTCTTCGTCCCCAAGAAGCTTGTGCCTCTCTACGCTGACATAGTGGCGCGATATGGAATGACGATCACCCAGGAGAAAGGCGTCGAGTGCGCCTTGCACATACCAGCCCGCCCACCGAGCTACTTCTTCGACATGTTTGCCGACCCCGCACGCAACTTGCGCGCCGAGCAGGGCTGCAGCTCCAGCGACGTCGTGCTAGTTCTGCGGACAAGCAAGCGAGCCGAGCGCCGGCGCTCGATAGCCAACCCGGGTACCGTGGCCGAGGTTGTGGGCACGTTTGCTCGTCAAAAAAACCTGAGCTTCGAGGTCGTCAGTTTTGAAGACTACGCGTTTGCCGAGCAGCTGCGCAAGGTCTGCACTACGCGCTTGCTGATTGGACAGCACGGCGCGGGCATCGGCAACGCCTTATGGAGCTATCGCCGGCCAATGGTGGTGCTTGAGCTGCCGCCTACGCTACCCGGGTGGTGGAGCGGTCTTCTCGCGCCGCGCTACGGTTTTACCTACTACCACGACGTCAGTGAAGGCCATTACTGGCACGACTCCGCCAACAAGAGCCATAGTGTGACACGAGGGACGCGCGTAGGCAGCAATACGACGATGACCGTCAGCGTCCCGCACCTGCGGACGCTGCTGCACACGGGCTGGCTCATGATGCAGAAGAACAACCGCACCGCACGGAAGCAAGGCAAGCTCTGGGAAGGCGTACAACCCGGCAACACGATTAGGCCGGGGACGACGCGGTCTTGGCACAAGAACAAAGGCGGAGGACGCAGTGGGAATGCGAACAGGCCGTTCTGAGGATACTGCCCCCCCCCCCCCCCCCCTCCGCCTCGCCTGGCTCGGCTTCTGACAATTTCGGCGAACAATCTCGGCGAACGGAGATGGGAAAAAGCGCCTACGGGATCACTACTACTGCGGACTACTCTGCATTGCTGCGACGTGCGACGCCTTCGAATGTGCTTATACTCTAAATAAATAAAATAAAACGGACACCTCTACTGTGAGATGGGTAAAAAGGAACAGGTCCCCGCCCTTGCGATGTTTGTGCAGGGTTCTTTGTGGGTGTGGTCGGCGACTAGCCGGGGTCGTCCTCCCGATGGGGGACTAGCACTAGCCGTCTTCCACATTGGTCCCTCGGGTGAACCGGCCGCGCCCCGCACACAAGTGAACTCTTACTCGCCAGCGCTCCACCAGAGGAGAGTTCGTGAGCTGTGCGACGGGGTCGCCTTATTACTTTATGCAGCCTTATCGTGGCGGCCGTCCTCTTGGCGCGTGCTTGTGTGGGGTTGTCCAAAACGTAAGAATAGCGGGCGCACAGACAACCCCTACCCCGCCACCTCACTCAGTCTCAGAGTACTGTCTCAAGTCTCAACTCACAACTGCTGCGCCGGGCCCGGCGCCCACGCCTCGATCTTCTTGGGCAGCAGCCGGTTCGGCAGGTCCTCTCCGTGGCCTAAGCCGCCGTGCTCGCCCTTGCCCCACGTGAAGACAGCTCCGTCGGCGGTAATGGCGAGGCTGTGGTATGTTCCAGCCGACACAGCGACGACACGCTGCCCAGCAAAGGCCTCGACCTTCTTCGGCTGCCACTGGTGCTGCTCGTCGCCGTGGCCCAGCTTGCCATCGCTCCCACTGCCCCAGCTCCAGACAGCGCCGTTGGCGGTAAGGGCGAGGTTGTGGCGGGCTCCAGCCGCCACAGCGACGACGCGCTGGCCAGCGAGGGCCTCGACCTTCTTCGGCAGCAGCTGGTTCTGCCCGTCACCGTGGCCCAGCCGGCCAAAGTATCCACCTCCCCAGCTCCAGATGGCGCCGTCGGCGGTGAGGGCGAGACTGTGCGCGAATCCCGCCGAGACAAGGATTCGATCTTCTTTGGCAGCAGCTGGTGCTGCTGGTCGCCGTGGCCCAGCGTGCCACGGCCTCCACAGCCCCAGCTCCAGACGGCGCCGTCGGCAGTGAGGGCAAGGTTGTGGTCCTCTCCCGCCGACACGGTGACGACGCGCTGCCCAGCAAAGGCCTCGATCTTCTTCGGCAGCAGCTGGCGCTGCTGGTCGCCGTGGCCCAACCGGCCCTCGCCTCCCCAGCCCCAGCTCCAGACGGCGCCGTCGGCGGCGAGGGCAAGGCTATGGGACAATCCAGCCGACACAGCGACGACGCGCTGGTCAGCAAAGGCCTCGATCTTCTTGGGTTCCAGCTGGTTCTGCGTGTTGCCGTGCTGGCCGTGGCCTCCATAGCCCCAGCTCCAGACGCTGCCGTCGGCGGCGAGGGTCAAACTGTGGAAAGGCCCAGGCGACACGCTCACAGCGCGCTCGCCGCCCAGCGGGGAAGGGAGGCGTGTCGGCGTGTTGAGCTGCATCACGCCCTCGCCGTGCCCGAGCAGTCCCGGCATCCAGCTCTCAGCCTTTCCGCACGACAAGAGCCGCCCCTCGCCGTCGATGAAGAGGCTGTGCTGAAAGCCTCCCGCCGCCTTCACCGGCGGGTTGGTCTCGCGCAGCAAGGCCGAGTAGCACAGCCACCGCACGGCGCAGCTCTCGCCCTCTGGCTGCGCCGGCGGCTCGTAGCCGGCCTCTTGCAGGCGCAAGCGGATGCCCTCCAGCGCAAGCGAGGCGTGGAAGAGCAGCGAGACGGCCGCGACGCGAGCGATGTCGGCGGGGTCGCAGCGGGAGAGGGCGCGCACGAGGAGCTCCGTGGGGAGGTCGAGGAGGCGGGTGGGCGGCGTCTCTGGCGAGGAGGCAAGGCGGCGCGAGCGGTATCCCTACATGTACATGGCGAGGAAAAGAATTTTACAAGGAAACTCCCTCACCCTGGGCACGGGACTGGCGAGGAAAAGAATTTTAACACGGACAGTGGGCTTGTGCCCTGTTGTCTGTTGTTTGTTGTGCCCTTGTTTGTTTCTCTTGGAAGCTGGGAGTGCTGGGGGGGGCGATAGGGAGAATGTGGCCCTGAGTTATGTGTACGCCAACTCAGGGTGTGTGGCAGCCAGCTGGTTGTGTGTCTTGTGAGCCTGTTTGTGTCTTTGTGTCGCTCGTGCGTGTCATCATCATCTGTCTCGCGTCCACCCATACCGCGTTGGTGTCCAGTCCGAGCCTGACTGTTGTTCATCTTTCTACATACATGCTAGTCGCTATTCTCCGACGGTTCGGGGAGGACGGCACGCCGCCAGCCCGGGATGGATTTCTTGTGGGCACACTCGGCTCCGACTATATGCAGCTTTTCGTGGCGGCCGTCCTCTCAAAACGTAAGATATCGGACGCACAGGCAACACCCCGCCACCTCACTGCCATGCTCTCTGCCCCGGCGCCCACGCCTCGATCTTCTTGGGCAGCAGCTGGTTCGGCAGGTCCTCTCCGTGGCCTAGGCCGCCGTGTTCGCCCTTGCCCCACGTGCAGACAGCTCTGTCGGCGGTGAGGGCGATGCTGTGATCGATTCCAGCCGACACGGCGACGATGCGCTGACCAGCAATGGCCTCAACCTTCTTTGGCAGCAGCTGGTTCTGCTGGTCGCCGTGGCCCAGCTTGCCATAGCCTCCACCGCCCCAGCTCCAGACGGCGCCGTCGGCGGTGAGGGCGAGGTTGTGGTTCTCTCCCGCCGACACGGTGATGACGCGCTGCCCAGCCAAGGCCTCGACCTTCTTGGGCTGCCACTGGCTCTGCCCGTCGCCGTGGCCCAGCCGGCCAAAGCCTCCACCTCCCCAGCTCCAGAGGGCGCCGTCGGCGGTGAGGGCGAGGCTGTGGCTATGCGAGAATCCCGCCGAGACAGCGACGACGCGCTTCCCCGCCAAGGATTCGATCTTCTTGGGCAGCAGCTGGTTCTGCTGGTCTCCGTGGCCCAACCGGCCGTGGACTCCATAGCCCCAGCTCCACATGCTGCCGTCAGCGGTGAGGGCGAGGCTGTGGTTTCCTCCCGCCGACACAGCGACGACGCGCTGCCCAGCCAACGCTTCGATCTTCTTCGGCAGCAGCTGGCGCTGCTGGTCGCCGTGGCCCAACTGGGCAAATGGTCCATGGCCCCAGCTCCAGACGGCTCCGTCGGCGGTGAGGGCGAGGCTGTGGCGGGCTCCAGCCGACACAGCGACGACGCGCTGGTCAGCAAAGGCCGCGATCTTCTTGGGCAGCAGCTGGTGCTGCTCGTCGCCGTGGCCCAGCTGGCCAAAGCCTCCCCAGCCCCAGCTCCAGACACTGCCGTCAGCGGCGAGGGCGAGGCTATGCGCAGCTCCCGCCGACACGCTCACGGTGCGATCGCCGCCCAGCGGGGAAGGGAGGCGGGTCGGCGTGTTGAGCTGCGTCACGCCATCGCCGTGCCCGAGCAGTCCCGGCATCCAGTTCTCAGCCGTTCCGCACGACAAGAGCCGCCCCTCGCCGTCGATGAAGAGGCTGTGCTGTTGGCCTGCCGCCGCCCTCGCCGGCGGGTTGGACTCGCGAAGCAAGGCCGAGTAGCACAGCCACCGCACGGCGCAGCTCTCGCCCTCTGGCTGCGCCGGCGGCTCGTAGCCGGCCTCTTGCAGGCGCAAGCGGATGCCCTCCAGCGCAAGCGAGGCGTGGAAGAGCAGCGAGACGGCCGCGACGCGAGCGATGTCGGCGGGGTCGCAGCGGGAGAGGGCGCGCACGAGGAGCTCCGTGGGGAGGTCGAGGAGGCGGGTGGACGGCGTCTCTGGCGAGGAGGCAAGGCGGCGCGAGCGGCGCCGCGGGGCAGACATGTACAATTTGTACGTCGCGAGGAAAAGAATTTTCTCGTATTTTAGCATTGAGCTCCCTCGCACGACACTGGGCTTGTGCTAGTCGCTATTCTCCGACGGTTCGGGGAGGACGGCACGCCGCCAGCCCGGGATGGATTTCTTGTGGGCACACTCGGCTCCGACTATATGCAGCTTTTCGTGGCGGCCGTCCTCTCAAAACGTAAGATATCGGACGCACAGGCAACACCCCGCCACCTCACTGCCATGCTCTCTGCCCCGGCGCCCACGCCTCGATCTTCTTGGGCAGCAGCTGGTTCGGCAGGTCCTCTCCGTGGCCTAGGCCGCCGTGTTCGCCCTTGCCCCACGTGGAGACAGCTCTGTCGGCGGTGAGGGCGATGCTGTGATCGATTCCAGCCGACACGGCGACGATGCGCTGGCCAGCAATGGCCTCAACCTTCTTTGGCAGCAGCTGGTTCTGCTGGTCGCCGTGGCCCAGCTTGCCATAGCCTCCACCGCCCCAGCTCCAGACGGCGCCGTCGGCGGTGAGGGCGAGGTTGTGGTTCTCTCCCGCCGACACGGTGATGACGCGCTGCCCCGCCAAGGCCTCGACCTTCTTGGGCTGCCACTGGCTCTGCCCGTCGCCGTGGCCCAGCCGGCCAAAGCCTCCACCTCCCCAGCTCCAGAGGGCGCCGTCGGCGGTGAGGGCGAGGCTGTGGCTATGCGAGAATCCCGCCGAGACAGCGACGACGCGCTTCCCCGCCAAGGATTCGATCTTCTTGGGCAGCAGCTGGTTCTGCTGGTCTCCGTGGCCCAACCGGCCGTGGACTCCATAGCCCCAGCTCCACATGCTGCCGTCAGCGGTGAGGGCGAGGCTGTGGTTTCCTCCCGCCGACACAGCGACGACGCGCTGCCCAGCCAACGCTTCGATCTTCTTCGGCAGCAGCTGGTTGTGCTGGTCGCCGTGGCCCAACTGGGCAAATGGTCCATGGCCCCAGCTCCAGACGGCTCCGTCGGCGGTGAGGGCGAGGCTGTGGCGGGCTCCAGCCGACACAGCGACGACGCGCTGGTCAGCAGAGGCCTCGATCTTCTTGGGCAGCAGCTGGTGCTGCTCGTCGCCGTGGCCCAGCTGGCCAAAGCCTCCCCAGCCCCAGCTCCAGACACTGCCGTCAGCGGCGAGGGCGAGGCTATGCGCAGCTCCCGCCGACACGCTCACGGCGCGATCGCCGCCCAGCGGGGAAGGGAGGCGGGTCGGCGTGTTGAGCTGCGTCACGCCATCGCCGTGCCCGAGCAGTCCCGACATCCAGTTCTCAGCCGTTCCGCACGACAAGAGCCGCCCCTCGCCGTCGATGAAGAGGCTGTGCTGTTGGCCTGCCGCCGCCCTCGCCGGCGGGTTGGACTCGCGAAGCAAGGCCGAGTAGCACAGCCACCGCACGGTGCAGCCCTCGCCCTCCGGCTGCGCCGGCAGCTCGAAGCCGCGCTCTCGCGCCCACAAGCGGATGGCCTCCAGCGCAAGCGAGGCGTGGAAGAGAAGCGAGACGGCCGCAACGCGAGCGATGTCGGCGGGGTCGCAGCGAGAGAAGACGCGCACGAGGAGGTCCGTGGGGAGGTCGAGGAGGCGGGCGGGCGGCGGCTTGTCTGGCGAGGGGGCGGCGGAGGCGGTGGAGGTGGCGAGGCGGCGCGAGCGGCGGCGCGGCGGGGTGGACATCGCCAGGAAAAGAATTTAAACAACACAACTCTCTCTCACAGCACACAGGCTCGACACAGGTGCGAACTGGCGCGTGCTAGTACTATCACCGGCACACCACCGGAGCCGCCTAAGCGACTCCGTTAAGAACGGCAATGCACTTCGCTCCGTGCACAATGCCGCTGTCCCCGCACGCTAGCTCGTTCACCGTCTGCCACGCCACGGCGGTGTGGAGAACGACAGACAAGCGCTGCATCTGCAGCCCGTGCGCCAGTTCTTGGTGGTCCATGTGACCTCATCGAGGTGCTGAGCGTGCGAAAGTTTGTTACTCAGCTGGTCCGCCGCCTGCCGAAGAATTTTGCGGACGCCGTCCCCGAAGCCGCCGAACGTCTCGAAGTCGAGCAAATGCAGGTCGCAATTCTTCTCCCGCGCGAACCGGTAGTCGCCCTTCTCGTAGTGGGCCGTCACAGGTGCCCCCGCCTCCGCCTCCCCGTCACTCTCCCCCCCTCCTCCTCTTCCGCCGCCGCCGCCTCCGCGCCTCTGCATCCTCCGCCTCCCTCCCCCCCTCCCCCCCCCCTCCGGCCGCGGCCATGCAGCATGCCCTAACACTAAGTCGAGCAGCGCCCGCTCGGTGTTGCCGAAGGCGACAAAAGCCCCCTTCCAGCCGAGCCGATCGCCACCCTTGCACGTAAGCGAGCTCGTGAGTTTCAAGTCGCCAACGAGGCGCACATGCCCTTTGCCGATGTTCGCCGCCGCCACGTCAGGTTGTTTTGGGTTACTGTAACTGAGGTGTGCAGTCGGCTCCATCTCGATGAGCATGCCCCACGCCGAGCGAAGGGTCTTGACGAGTCGTTTGAGCAGGTATTTGTGTCGTGTCGCGTGCTTCGCACGCGGGTTGACCATTGCGGCATCGCCGAGTTCTTCGTGCGGCTTGCCGTTTGGCGCCTTCTTGCCCGCCTCCACCGCCTGGCAGGCAACATCGAGCGGGAGGCCGAGGCGGCGCTGAACTGTAATGCGCATCGCCCACGTCTCCATCTTCATGTCATCCCGCATGGGGATCGCATTCAGGAAGGCGCCAGGAAAAGAAAAATACTCGCCTCGCCATCCCAAACTGTCACTCCCCTTTCTCCCGGCCGGGGTGGGGGCGCGCGCGGGGGCGGCGGGTGTGCGTGATGTCTGTGGGGGCCCAAGAGCGATGCGTCATGCGTCATGTGTGTGTCCGCCTTGCTTTGTTTCATAACATCGAAGGCTAGCTCAAAAAGAAACGCTCACGACAATAGGCAGTTAAGTTTTTTTTGAGCTTAGCCTTCGATGTTATGAAACAACGCAAGGCGGAGTTGCTTTTGCAGCCGGCCGACTGGCGGTACTCTCCCGCGACTGCATCCACACCTCTCCTCACACGCCCAGCGACGTGAGCCCTCGTACCGGCTAGCATCCGGATGCGGCAGCTGCTCCTGCTAGCGCTGGCGGCATCTGCCAGCGGGCTCGCCAGCCTCTTCCAGCCCGCTCGGCCGCCGCTGCGAGCGCGCAGCTGCGCCGCCCAGGAGCCTGGCGGCCAGGAGCACGCGGCGCACGCGCCCGGCCGCCGAGACGTGCAGCAGCGAGTCCTTCGTCGCGACGTACCAGGCGCCCGCGTGGTCGCTCGCGATGCCAACGCGACTGAGCGATGCCAGAGGGCCGTCCTCGCCCTCGAGCGGCGGCGTGGTGACCTGACCGACGACGCGCGCGCCAAAGATGGGCGCCTCGAAGCCATCCGCGACCGGCACGGGCTTCTCGTCCTCCTCCTCGCCGCCACCGCCGGTGCGGGCGCGCTTGCGGGCGGCGGTTGCCATATACAAACAAAGGTATAAAAATATCCGCGCCGCAGGGCCGGATTCGGGACCGGGGCTGGGTGGGTAGTGTGCGATTTCGTGTTTTTGCGAGACACACACCATGATCTGCTTGAGCACTTGAGTACTTCATAGCGGGTCGATTCCGCATGGTACGGGACCCCTCGATCGTCTCGCCCTCCCTCACTGGTGTGTTCATTGGTGGGGGTCATAACAAACACGGTACAGGCGGCCCGCCATGAAATCTAGCCGTGTGTGTGTGCTGGCGTCCGGGTCCCAGCGCGCAGCGGGTTTTCACGTAACAAGTACACACGGTACAGGATCGAGGTGCACGCTGCCGAAGCAGTGTCTCGTCCCCCCTCTCCCCGACGGCGATGGCGGTGTGACCGATCGAGCTACAAGAAGAGCTTGGTCAGCAGGATCCGGGATAGTCTGATGCACCACCTCACTGGGCCTGAGACCACCATGATCTGCTAACAACATACCTAATATGCCCGGGTAGAGCCCCCCCCCCGCGCCCGCCCACCCAGGGAGCAGTGAGTGAGTGAGTGAGTGAGTGTGAGTACAATACTCACCAGGGAACAGGGTAGAGGGCATGGAGGCTTGGACGGTGAGTTGACGGAAATCGAGGGACGCGACCCACTTCGCCACAGACGGTCCCGCGCCTCGCCGCTATGACGGCGACACGGCCGCGCGGCGGCTCGTGTGCGTGTCGCCGTCTTTGTCCGGAGTGAAAAGTCCAACCAACGCGCTCGTCGGTGACGGTGTCCCTCAACCTGTGCCGCGCTCGGCGAACCTCGACAGCGCCTTCGGTGGCATGCAGCTCTTTGCGACAGAAGCCTGGAGAGCAGCTCCTCTGCTGCTCACACGCTCTGCACAGTTGGCACAGCCTACTGTGCGGCTGCCCTGGTCACTTGTGTGAGCGACACTGCTCGACGACTCTCTCGTGTAACGACTGCCGGCACACTGTGAGACCATGGGTGTGAGGTAAAAAATCACGCTACCACGGTCGAGGAAGAGGGTGCGTTCTGCAGTTAAGGGGTAACCCGGTACACGGAACCATCCCTCGGAGACGTGTTATGGCCCTGCGACCGCGCACCCCCGGGGCTAGGGCTCTCTTGCCCGAGGGCTAGAGCGCGCCGGCGGGCGCGCTCTAGCCGGTAACCCGATCCCGATCATCCGGCCAACTGGGTGCGCTCCTCAGCTCCCCGGTCCTGGATGTGAGGCTAATGACCGCACTCCAAGTGCTCCAAGTGCTACCAGCGCTTGGCGTTACATCGGCCCTGAGGTCAAATCCTTAGATCTACTCTGTTGATGACAAGACTTGTCGCTGGAGCCGAGCAGGAGGGCCCGGCGCACAAACCCTGGTCAACTCACCCCCCACACCCCGTATGCGCGAAAAGACCGAAGTGCGCGCGAGTTACTGACGCACCAGGCCACCACTGATCACCGTGCCACTGTCCAAGACCAAGTGCCAGTGCGCCAGTGCTCTCCATGTCTCCTTGCGTTGAAGTTTACCGTATACTGAGAGCAAAGACGAAAGAGAGTGGATATCAACGTCGCGTGCAACACCCAGTCCGTTCCGCTCTACAGGCGCCGCCGTGCCCTCAGAGCTCCTTCTTCTGCTTGTTGACAATCTTGAGGCACCCTCTGCCACCAACTGCTGTACTTACTACCATCTATCAACAGTGAGAGAGGCGGCAACTGTGCACCTACAGAGAGTACACAGAGAGCCGCAACGCGCACCGCACACTCTCTACGCGGTAGGCTCACAGGCACACAGCAGAGCCAGACACAGAGCCTTCACACAATAACGAGTGACTACACTCCCCGTGGGCGGGATCTGTACAAGCAGCTACAAGGTACTATATATGCTACAAGCATCGCGGCGCCCCCCGCCCTGCCCAGCCCTCAGTCTTCCCCCGCTGGGCACGCACCATCCTCCTACCTCCTGGGCGCGCCGTCCTCGGTCGCCAAGGAACAGTACACGAGTGCACGAGAGCCAGGCGTGCCACTCTCTCGCTGTCGGATCGGCCCCCTAGCTAACCGGAGCCGTCACCGCGCCTCCGCTCTGCCATGTGTGCCAAAGTCACGCAGCCTCTGTCTTGGTACCCGGGGCCTTCTTGCCGTAGGACATGACGGACGCCTTGATGCCCCAGATGCCGGTCCCGATCTCGCCGCGCGTCGGCGAGTACGTCGGAACAGCGCCGCCTGAGAGGGGGGAGGGGGGGGACGGCAGGGGCGTGGGTGTGAGGGTGGGTGTGGGTGGGCGCGGGAGTGGACGTCGGGAGAGGCCGCAGTGCTGGGTGCTTAGGCTGGGGGTGACCACACCAAAGCGAGGGACGTAGGAGATCGCAACCGAGATGGCGGGGGAGACGGAGAGCGCCATGAAGATGCCGACGCCGGCGGGCATGCCTACACCGGAAGTCCAACAGGTCTCCACGCTCCGGTCGCGTGGGGACGAGAACAGACGTCTCGTGCTCGATGATTCCGT
>NW_005195219.1:0-14279 GCF_000372725.1 Emiliania huxleyi CCMP1516
CCGTCGCGAAGGCGCCTCGGCCGAGCACGCGAACCACCTGAGGGAGATATGGGGAGATATGGCGAACCACCGGAGGGAGATATGGGGAGATATGGCGAACCACCGGAGGGAGATATGGGGAGATATGGCGAACCACCGGAGGGAGATATGGGGAGATATGGCGAACCACCGGAGGGAGATATGGGGAGATATGGCGAACCACCGGAGGGAGATATGGGGAGATATGGCGAACCACCGGAGGGAGATATGGGGAGATATGGCGAACCACCGGAGGGAGATATGGGGAGATATGGCGAACCACCGGAGGGAGATATGGGGAGATATGGGGAGATATGGGGAGATATGAGGGAAGGGCGGAGAGACGTCTCTCCGGCGTGCGGCGAGGGTGTGCCACGGCCGCCCTGCTACTTCACACCCTACGAGGTCGTGCCCCGCTACTTCTCCTCCGACGAGAGGCAGGAGCCCCGTGGCGTCTCAAGTGCAAAGGCCCACCTCCAAGTCGTCGAAGCCAACCTTGCAGTCCGGGGGTGCGGGAGAGGCCGCCTCGGCCATCTCCACCGCCGGAGGCATCCCCTCCCCCGGAAGGTTCCGAGACGGTTCCGAGACGGTTCCGGCCTCCTCCTCCTTCGTTGGCTCCTCCCCCACCGCACTCGCAGCCACCGCCAGGTCGGCCTGCGGAGGCGCTCCCTCGACCGCCTCCGGCGTGGCGGCCTCCGCCAGTGCGGGTGCCTCAGCGGCTGTCGAGGCCTCCACGTTCGCCTGCGCTGCCGCCGCCGCCTCCGCCTCTCCCGCCGCCGCCGCCGCATCCGCCTCAGCCGCCGCTGCCACCGTCTCCACTGTCACCCTCGCCGCCTCCGCCGCCTCCGCCGCCGCCTCCGCCGCCTCCGCCGCCGCCTCCGCCGCCGCCGCCTCCGCCGCCGCCTCCGCCGCCGCCTCCGCCCCCGCCCCCGCCGCCTCCGCCTCATCCACCCCACCTGCCGGTGCTGGCCCCGCCTCCGCTGCCGCCGGCCCCGCCTCCGCTGCCGCCGGCGCCGCAGCCTCTACCGCTTCCGGCTCCTCCACTCCTACCGCCGCCTCTGCCGCCGCCTCTGCCGCCGCCACCTCCACCTCTGACCAGGCCAGCTCTGAGCCATCCCCGCCCACTGCAACCTCGTCTGCAGCCGTGATCATGGCAGCCGCATCCACAGAAGCTGCCCCTGCGTCCTGAGCCGCGTCGGCTCCCTCCGCCTTAGCCGCCTCTGGAGGATGCTCCGCCACCGCCCGACACTCCTTTGGCAATGCCTCTGCCTCGTGTGCCAAGGCGGCGTCGATGGCGGCGGTGAGAGCCGCGAGCTCGTCTTCGCTCTGCGCTCGTACCATCATGTCCTTTGGTTGTCCAGACACAACCAGCCATCTCGGACGGCCAGGTACGAGTCGCCATCCTGTGACAGCCATGATCTTCTCCCTGTCGCCCTGCGCATAACGCAAGCAGGAGCCTTCCATCGAGAACCGGCGCCGGCGCCACCGCTGTAGAGGCGGCGGGCCGCGCTTCTCCAGCCACATGGCTGCACCGAAGACTGTGAGCGAGGCCGGGTGCGATTCGGGCTGTGATTTGCGAGGTGGCCGGGTTGTTTTGAAGGTATGCTTCCCTTCGCCGCCGTCCAGCGAGCGAAAGTCGAGCGAAGGCGGGCGACAAGAATTCGCACGGGCGCACCAGGGCTTGGGCTCTCTAGCCCGCAACCCGATCCCAATCGTCTGGCCAACTGGGTGCGCTTCTTAGCTCCCCGGTCCTGGGCGTGCGGCTGATGACTGCACTCCAAGTGCTCCAAGTGCTTCTCTCCCCGCCCTGGATGGATGTGAGGTTGCCATCGCACTCCAAGTGCTCCAAGTGGACTCTGTCCTCCTGTGTTCTCTAGGTCTAGGCCCCTCTCATATGAGGAGTCAAGCGCGAGAGGCGCTCAGCTTCGCGGGCTCTCTCCAATACTTATGCGGGGGGAGATGGGGTCCCATGCGCCATGGCCCGCCGCAGGCGCCGATTTTTTGGCGTTTCCTTTTTTGCGCGATTTTCTACTTGTTTTCATGAGAATTTCGCGTATTGCGACCATGCTATCACGCCTTGCGACAGCCTGTCGGCGCTGCTGACCGCCTCGTACGCCACGACCGTCTCGCCGCCGTGCACACACGCGCGCAGCACGGTCGCGCGCGGCTCGGCGGCGAGGCAGTGGAGCGTGGAGTGGCGCGCCGACTTGCCGGCGGCGTCCCCCCCCCCCCCCCTCTCCCCTCCCTCTCCCTGCCGCCTCCTGCACGGCCCCGTCGCCGCGCGTGCAGGACCCGGCCATGCTTGCTTGCTTGCAGCACGTCGCGCTGATCGCGCTGAGAGCCCACAGGGCTCAAGCGCGCGACACGTGGTGGTGAAGGGCCTCGGCGCGCTCCTCACGCGGCGGAGCCGGAGTTGGTCGTCGCCGAGCGGGGTGAGTCGGATCCTCCGGGCGAGCACGAGCTGACGGGCAGGAGGCCCTCCAAACCGCGCGCGCCCTGCCACACGGCCGACACCGACACATGAGAGATCAACACCAAGCGTCGCCCTCCTCGCCACCGCGCGACTTCCCCCCGCAAGAGAAGAGAGCACACGGACACGGGGCGGGAGGGGCACCGTAGCCTAGGCCGTCGCGTGGTTGTGACCACTGCGGCGGCGCCACGTTCGCTGCCACGCGCCGGCGTGGCGCACTATCGTCGTCGACACATGCGCATGATTGGACTTTTTGCAGTGGGTCTACCGGGCCGGGGCCCCGCGCCGGGGCGGCAGAAACGAAGAGGCTAACGTCTCACGTGTCACGTCATACACAGCGTAGTCGATTGACCCCAGACAAGGTTATGGAGAGCGGCCATAACAGGTGTTATGGCTGTTATGGCTGGCTGCTCGTAACACCCCATAACACCTCATAACACCTCCATCGCTGTTATGGCTGTTATGCCCACCCTACCATAACACCTCATAACACCTCATAACACCTCATAACACCTCATAACACCTCATAACACCTCATAACACCTCATAACACTCATAACACATCCCACTGGTTGTTATGACAGCCAGCATAACAACCTCATAACAGCTGTTATGTGTCCCACGGATTTTTCTTTTGGAGCCCCGCCGCGCGCATCCCGGCGTGACGGTAAAATTCTTCTTTTGGAGCGCCCGCCCCGCGCCGCGTAGCTACTACCAGCCAACCATGGCCTACCGGGACCATGGCCTACCGGGATCCATCGATCGCGGGACGAGGAAGAGTTTTACCCCTCTCCCTTTTCTCTAAGCTAAAAGTACGTACAACAAACTCCCTCGCACGGGGGACTGGCGCGCACGGAGCTTTAACTACTAAAAAGCGGGAGCAGCCAGCTTCCACTTGTTAGAAACCTCGAGACATGTAGTGAAAAAGGAAAGAAAAAGCTGAGCCCTGGTGTCGAGGTGTCGAGGCCCGGTGTCGAGGGTGTCGATCGAGGCCAGGGCTCATAATTGCGGGAAGGAATACCTTAAGGTACATGTTTAAAACGGAGGGAAGCTGCAGAGCTGCAGAGAGTACGAGTTAGAAACGGGGGAAGCACTTGCGTGAAGGGGGGGGGGGGGGAGGGGGGTCTTGATTGAGAAATCTGAAGCCATCGCTCAGCCTCAGTCAGGAGGCAGGTTGATGTAATTGAATTTAACTTGAGGGCAAAAGAGAAAATATTTGGCGATCGATGCCGAACCTCGCGCGCGGCAGCGCGCGCGAAGCGAAAATTGCAGCGGCGAGCAGTTCGGTGTGGCCTCTCGGGCCATAACACCGTGGATCCGGGACGGCTCTCTCATAGCAGCCCATAACATGTTATGGGCTGCTATGCCCCGAGAGCCATAACACCATAACAATAACTGTGTCAGGGGTGCATAGTCGATACTCACAGACAAACTTCACATTCCGGATCCGGGAGCCGTGAAGACGAACACACTGCCCGTCCTCGCGGCCGGCGAGTTCGCCAAGACCGCTCTGCGCGCCCCCAATGGTGTACTTTAGAAGCAACTGCGGATTTGCTGGGCCTCACATCTAGAGGGTGAGCTGGCGCGCTGTCGCGCTGGCGACAATGAACGGGTTTTGCACGCTCGTGCGCCTATTCATTCGGAACGCTCTCACGGGAGTGGCAGCCTCTCCGGCGCCGCGATCGCTGAGCGCGCGCGCTTGTCCTTCGCCCGCTCGGCCGCGAGAGCGTCGAACAGCTGTTGGTGCGTGGCGCGAGGAGGCAGCCCGCCCCCATCGACGGCCGCTTTGAGCCAGCGCGTGCCCGTGCCTTGGTAGAACATCGCCATCTTGCCCGTCTCTTTGTCCGTCTCGATCCGGAGCGCGTCCTACTTGCGTGTGGAGGCGCGCCTGGCGTGAGGGACGGGCTGCTACCCGTGGCTGCGCGACTCTGCCGTAAGAGAAGAGATGCCTCGCTCTTCTGAGTCTCAAGCGACGAAGCAATGAGGACGACGTTCTCGGGCAAGGAGGACCCGCTGCCCTGGTCGACGAAGCCGCCGCTGTAGCACGCGTCGCAAAACCAGAAGAGCTGGGCAGCTGAGGCCGCGATGCCCTGCATGAGCACGGTGAGGTCGTCGTCGAGGAGGGTGCCATTCGTGGTGCAGAGCGCCTCGTCCATGATGTCCGGCGCCGACTCTCCCTTGCGCGTGACCTCGTCGCCGTTCGCATCAAAGACCTGCTTGCCATGCCCTACACAGACGAGCAAGACTCTACGGCGAGGAAACGAGAGGTTGGGAACGGGAGGGACCGTCGCCTGAGTAAAAGATAACGGCGGTGTCGCCAGGCCTCAGGCTGGCCTTGAAGGCCGTCAGCGCTGCGAGGAGGGACTCAGTGCTCTGCTCCGCAGGGTCGGTGACGGTGACGATATCTTCCTCTGAAAAGCCCCAGTGCTCCCTCAGCAGCGTGTCAAAGACTTTCACATCGTTGCGCGTGCCATTGATTATTGGCCATCCAGCCGGGGCACCGCGGTAATCCATGCCGACTAGGAGCGCGCGGCGGCGCGGCGTGCGCTGCTGCTCGGGCTCGGCGGTGGTCTTTTGAGATGATGAGCAGCCACCCATTCACGACTTAGAACGACTAGTGGGGCAGCGAGGCGCCTGTTTTGACGCGTGAAAAGAATTTTCGAGGAAACTCCAATCGCACAACACTGCTCCCGTTCCCCTGTGTCCCTGATCGTCCTTACACAAGATCCTGCTCGTGCAGGTGGGGACCCTGTCCTTCTCCCACCCCTCGTTTGGCGTGCCCGTTTTCTTTATTTATTTATACACTTGGCACGGGACTGGCGCGCACTTTTACAACGAAGCTGTGCGTGAAAATGGAGCGCGGCTAGGGTTGCGCAGCTATGAACAGGAGCGAGTTCGCGCTGCGCTAGGCTCAGACGGCGAGTTCGCGCTGCGCTAGGCTCAGTACGGCGAGTTCGCGCTCTGCACCGCGCTATAGCGGCTAGGCTCTCTTTATGGAGAATTTATCTCTCGGCTGCGTTGGCTCGCCAAAGTCTTTCTTCTCGATGGCGCTGGGTCCGCTGACTGGGGCGGGCGTGGGTGTGCGTGTTTTGTAGAGAAGCAAAAACGCACGTCGTCCGGGTTCTGTCGTGTGTCGAGCGTGCGGGCGGGGAGGGCCCCGAGCTGGGCCGCGAGGGCGAGGCGCTGAGTGCCTGTGGCGAGAGCTAAGATAGAGCAGTGGCCAGTGCGAGAGTTACACACGACACACACGACACGACAGGGACACAGACACAGACACAGACACAGACGCAGACACACACTGCGCTCCCCTTAGCTCCCGCGAGAGGTAGGGAGACGCGAGCCCGACGGAGTCCGGTGGTGGGGGCCCAGACGCAGCCAGCCCCTGCGTTGCAAAGGTTGGTGCTGAGCCGCCGCCGCCGCTCGCTCTCGAAAAGCATCGCGCTGCTGCCCGTTCCCGGAGCGACGAGCGCGAGTTTGGTGGCCAGGGCCTCGCCTGAAAGGGGGGGGGGGGGGGAGAAGTGAGGACAAACCGAGCGGGTGGGGCTGCCGGGAAGGTGGTGGGCTACGAGCGAGTAGCGGGAAGACCGTCGATACTCCGGCGGAAGAGTGCTCCCCCGCCGCCCCCTGGGTCACCCCGAGTGACCTCGCAGCCCACGCCGTGAGGCGCTGCTGTCAGGGGAATGTTGGGGGCGCGCAAAGCCGCTCGGAAGAGACGGCCAGGAGCCAAGGAGCGGCCGGAGCGCGGCGAAAGACCGAGGGGAAGTGGCCGCCGCATACAGCCTCCGGCGGGCCTCCGGCGGACGCCTGCGGCGTGGCGCTGCGCGCGACCGGCCCCTTCTCGGTGCGCTGCAGGACGATCTCGCTCAAACGTGCGCCTGCTGGGGCGGGGCGGTCACGAGACCGGCTGAAATTGCGGCCGCAGCTGCTTGGGGGGGTGAGGATGGCCGGGCTTGAACGGCTTCTCGCGAGGTGCCCGCATCCCGACGCAGCAGCGATTTCGCCACCTCGGTCTTTCGCGGCCTTCGCCGAACGCAGGCGCTGGGTGGGACCTTGTCGGGAAATTTCTTTTCTTCGCGCCCCCGCGCCCTCGCCGAGCCAAAGGAGGGAGCCGCCAGGCGCCCACCCCGGCGGTTCGCTCGCTACGCGTCGCTCACCGCCGGGGCGGGCGCCTGGCGGCGCCGCTGCGCAAAAAGAATGACTGGGCGGCAAATGATAGCAGTGGGCGTCAGAAGACTCGTCCTTGCTCGAGGAGAGCTCGATAGACTCGAGGGGCCAGGATATGCAGCAAGGAGGGCGGAGCTGCGCCGAAAGGCGAAAGAAGCCGAGAGAACAAGGGAACGGCAGGCGGCGGCGGCGGCGCAGAACGAGGCAGAGGAGAGCGACGCGACAGAGGAAGAAGCGACAAGGGAGAGCACGACGAGAAGGGGGCGACCGCGAAGGTTGAAGCGAGAATCGGCGAGAGACTGCGAAGAGAGATAGGAAGAGGCGGACGCCCAAGGGTGGGCGACGGCTAGCGCACCACACCCCTCTCCTTAAAATCCCTGTGTGGTGGCGGCGTGCCGTCCTCCCATCCCTCCCTTGGGTTGTCCATTTTCTTTCTTTCTTTCTTTCTTTAGGAGGCGGGCAAGAAGGCGCCAAACGGCAAGCCGCACGAAGAACTCGGCGATGCCGCAATGGTCAACCCGCGTGCGAAGCACGCGACACGACACAAATACCTGCTCAAACGACTCGTCAAGACCCTTCGCTCGGCGTGGGGCATGCTCATCGAGATGGAGCCGACTGCACACCTCAGTTACAGTAACCCAAAACAACCTGACGTGGCGGCGGCGAACATCGGCAAAGGGCATGTGCGCCTCGTTGGCGACTTGAAACTGACGAGCTCGCTTGCGTGCAAGGGTGGCGATCGGCTCGGCTGGAAGGGGGCTTTTGTCGCCTTCGGCAACACCGAGCGGGCGCTGCTCGACTTAGTGTTAGGGCATGCTGCATGGCCGCGGCCGGGAGGGGGGGGGGAGGGGGGGAGGGAGGCGGAGGATGCAGAGGCGGAGGCGGCGGCGGCGGAAGAGGAGGAGGGGGAGAGTGAGGGGGAGGCGGAGGCGGGGGCACCTGTGACGGCCCGCTACGAGAAGGGCGAGTACCGGTTCGCGCGGGAGAAGAATTGCGACCTGCGTTTGCTCGACTTCGAGACGTTCGGCGGCTTCGGGGACGGCGTCCGCAGAATTCTTCGGCAGGCGGCGGACCAGCTGAGTAACAAACTTTCGCACGCTCAGCACCTCGATGAGGTCACATGGACCACCAAGAACTGGCACGGGCTGCAGATGCAGCGCTTGTCTGTCGTCCTCCACACCGCTGTGGCGTGGCAGACGGTGAACGAGCTAGCGTGCGGGGACAGCGGCATTGTGCACGGAGCTAAGTGCATTGCCGTTCTTAACGGAGTCGCTTAGGCGGCTCCGGTGGTGTGCCGGTGATAGTACTAGCACGCGCCAGTTCGCACCCGTGTCGAGTCTGTGTGCTGTGAGAGAGAGTTGTTTTGTTTAAATTCTTTCTTTAGAATCTTAGGCCAGCCTGTACTCGAGTAACAAGACTCCCTCGCACGACACTAGGCACGGGACTGGCGCGCACTGGCACTAACAAAATGCGAATATTATTAGGCAGAGGGAGAGGGAGAGGGAGAGGGGGAGGGAGAGGGAGAGGGAGAGGGAGAGGGAGAGGGAGAGGAAGAGAGAGAGGGAGAGGGAGAGAGAGAGCGAGAGCGAGAGCGAGAGAGAGAGAGAGAGAGAGAGAGAGAGAGAGAGAGAGAGAGAGAGAGAGAGAGAGAGAGAGAGAGACCCAGGGAAGGTCTTGCACTACCTAGCCCTTACACGCAAAACCTCTCTCTGCGATGCACGGTGCAGGCAGGGCCCGAGGAAGCCCTCCTTCCTCCGCGCCACCGACGCCTCCCTTCTATGATCTGTGGCAGGGTGGCAGCACACAAAAGCAAAGTTCCCTACACACCAACACGAATGTGACACGGCGGGCGCTGTGGCGAATGCAGTGCACGCAAGCGTGACGGTGAAACGCATCCCGGAGCACCCTTTGCAATAAGGCGTCGGCAGCTTCATCTAGTCTCTGCTCTTCCCTCTCCCCTCGCCCCTCCCATCCCGCTCGAGACGTGACTCCACGCATACCCCCCGCAGGTGCAGCGAGGTTGCTCGTGAGCGCCGCCGCCGCCCGAACCCCCTTCACTCGATCGTAGTCCATACGCCCCTCCACCAACGACGCCTCTCACACTGCAAGCGCCCAGACCTGACACACACTGTCACATACCAAGAGCTAAATGCGAGGCAACCTGGTCTGCGCGCGCAATACTTTGGTCTTCCTTGCTGCGGCGGCGGCGGCAGCAGCACGCGCGTCCCAAGAGCGTCCACAGCGGAGCTCGGCGCTGGACTCGCCGCTGCGCTGCTGCGGCGCGACCTGCCGCTCCGGCGCCGAGTAAGGCCCTCTCCTTTCTCGAGCGATCTCGGGCGATCTCGGGCGATCTCGAGCGATCTCGGGCGATCTCGGGCGATCTCGCGTGATCTCGGGCGATCTCGGGCGATCTCGAGTGATCTCGGGCGATCTCGGGCGATCTCGAGTGATCTCGGGTGATCTCGGGCGATCTCGGGCGATCTCGGGCGATCTCGAGTGATCTCTGGCGATCTCGGGCGATCTCCGGTGATCCCTTGGCGGGCTCGGCGGCTTCACGCTCGCCTGCTCTGGCGGCGAAATCAGCCCTGCAGCCCGCTGGCTGGTCAGCCCTGCTGCCGGCAGGCTGGTCTGCCCTGCTGCCGGCTGGCTGGTTAGCCATGGGTGGTGTAAGCACTGCGCGAGAGTGGCGCGGCCGTCGGCGTCCTGCGCTGGGAGCGGGCGGGAGTTGGGGCGGGAGGTATGGCCGAGATATAGGCGAGATATGGCCGAGACATAGGCGAGATGTAGCCGAGATATAGCCGGAGTTGGGGCGGGAGGTAAAGCCGAGATATAGCCGAGATGTAGCCGAGATACACTCGAGAACAGATATAGCCGAAAGGTAGCCGAGATATAGCCAGAGTACTCGAGTGCGACTTGAAACGCCGTGCGAGACAGCCCCGACGACCTGATCGTACGGCCAGTAGGAAGGTGTCCTTCCAGCGCGTGCACGCTTCTGACGCAATGCGCGTCACAAACTGCCTCGGATTGGCTGCTGGCACTCTCGAGGCTATGCCTACACAGCCTCGCGCGCATGGGCAGTCAAGAGGGACCACGCACCTTCTCAGGTGAGGACAGCGCCGGTGCCTCTCTCTTGGACCGGCAAACTTGGTGGTCTCGTGTCACCAATGTGGGACCAGTGTGCGGCATCGCGCCATCGACAGCTCTGAACTGCGCCTCACCACTGACCGGGAAGGCCGCCAAGTGGGTCAGCACCGGTCGCACATTGTGGCAGCAGTCAGCAGCGCATGTCTGATAGCTAGAGCAGCAGCGTCAGGGTCGCAGGGTCGGATCGTGTCAAGCCTCTCGCCCGGCCGGCCGCGTGCAGACGTCGGCCTGTCTGCTGTCTGGAGTGATCTGTCGGCGGTCAGTACGACCGATCAGGTTGGAGTTTTCTGATGATTGGAGGGTCTATCTGTATGTACTCCTTTGAGATCTCTCCAAATCTGCCCTCTGTTAGACCGGGTTAGATCGGGAAGTCGGTGCTAACGGAGACTACGCAGTAGCGGAGCCGGAGCCCCCCCCGTTTGCGTCGGTTTCCGCCCTGCTGCGCTGCGCACGGTGCCTCCGGGGGCCCCCGCCTCCCCCCAGAGTACTTACATGCAGTTAGTTCGTGTAGGGGAAGGGCCCCAAGAGCCTTGTATGAAGGGGAAGAACAGTGACGAGTGAGGCTCGGACTGGACGCCGCCAGCGCGGTACGGCTCTATGGGTGGACGTGGACGCGAGACAGGAGATGACGGCACGCTCTAGCGACACGCAGACACCGCGATGCAAGTAGCATGACCACGAGGTGCGGTATCATCCTAGACAACACGTATGTGCGAGAGAGGCCCCCGCGCCCAGCCCTATCTCTGCTTGCCGCTCTTCCTTTTGCGTGTCAACCTCCCCTCCGATGCGGCGGCGCTGCGAGGATACCTGGCGCGCGCCACGAGGAGAAGGAGCGTAGCGAGCGCAGCAATCGTCGCCGCCGAAGCCATGCCCTCTGGCTCAAGCACCCACCGCGGCCTCGTCGCCGTCGACTCATCCGCCCTCCCCGCTGAGACGCTGGTGGCTGCCGCGGGCGCTGTCTCCGGTCCGGCCGACCCGCCACTTTCTGCGCGGACGCTGTCCCAGAAAGCGCAGGAAGTCTTGCACTGCTCCAGCATGAAGGAGGGGTTGGCGGTGCACTCGCCCATCACCGACCACTGGCGACAGCTCTCGTGCGAGTCTTCGCCCTTTGGCAACGCGAGCGCCACGATCGCCTGCAACCGCCCAACTTCGGGCCAGACCTGCGGGTCCAGCTGCAGCTGCTCGCGCAGCTGCAAGCTCTTCCGCGCGTGGGCCGCGGCGTTCTGCACATCAGCCAGCTTGTGCGCGAGCATTGCGCACCGTGCCTCCAGCTGCATGAGCGACTTGCGGTTGGTACCCCCGGCGGCGCCTGCCAGCATCGCTCGGGTGGCCGCGGCACTACGCCGCATGCAATCGTATGCCTCTTGCACGGCCGCGAAATCGCTGATCGATCCAGTACGTGTGGAGCCACGCGCCTCGAGCAATCCGGAGAGGTGGTACAGCGTCTCCATCGAGGCGCCCTCTTGGGCCGGAGTGGAGGCGAGCCCTTTGGAGGTTTCGAGCGCGGCACGGAAGCTCGCCTCCGCCTCCGCGACGATCTCCGTCCGCCTCGCCGTCTCCTCCGCCGTCTCGCTCCGCGTCCCTCGAGCTGCAGCCGCGTCGGCGGTGAGCCTCAGCTTCAGCCGCCCATTCTCGAGCTGCATGCTGGCCTTCCGGGTGATAAGGTCGTCAGCGGCGTCTCGCCGCACTTCGGCGAGCGCGGCGATGGAGGTGCTGTCGAAGGAAGAAAGAAACTCGACCATCTGAGGCACCAGCTTCATCTTGCCGCTGTCGCCCTCGGCCACGCCCAGCGCGCTAGCCGCGTCGTATGTGAAGACGACGAGCCAATAGTAATGCATCAGTTCCTCGATTGGCACTGTGTGACACAGTGGCTTCCCAGCATCGACCTCTGGGCGCTTCAAGAACCGCTGCGCGAGGCCGCGCAACTCCTCCCACACGCCGGACGCGACAGCGTGCGCCGGCTCTTCCTGGCCTGCCGCCGCCAGCGGCGTCACACATAAATTGCTCGTCTGCCGATACTTGCCCACCGCTTGCACAAACGCGGCGTCGAGCTTCCCGCGCGCAGCCTGCGCCATGAACACATCAAACTCAGGACGCGAGTACACGTGGATCAGTGTATTAAGAGCATCACATGAGTGTATTGAGAGGGGAACGATCGGAATGCAATAATACGTGTCCACTCGAGTGCTAGTTGGAACACGGGGAATTGCATTCAGCATCTAGTCGAACAACCTCGCGCCGAAGCGCTGCAAGTTCACGCCGCATCGCGGTGCACGACTCGCGCTCAAACAGCCTCAGCAGCCGCCCCGGCGTCAGCCGCAGCTGTCGCGGCAGCGTGCCGGCCGGCAGTATGCGCTGCGCCTCTGGGGCGGACGCAGCAGCCGTGCAGAGCGCGTCTGCAGCCTCGCTGAAGACTGCCGCGCGCACCTGGCCCGACACGCCCATCAAGTGGAGAACTCGCGCGTCCGTGGTGTACTTCGCGGCCAAGGGGCAGCAGTCGGAGTTGAGCGCGCTCGGTGGCAGGACTGCCACGCGATCTCGCAGCCACGGCAGCGACTTTTGGCCGATTTGGTAGGACAGGCTCTTGTCGGGCGAGTTGGCTTGCCACAGTTTGGAGAATGCCTCCTGCTCATTCTGCCCATGGTCCTGCGCCCACCATGCGCGGAGCACGGCGAGCCCGTGCGCGTCATTGCGCGCGAGGATGAAGCCCGAGTTCACCATATACCGCACGTCTGCGTCCTACGCTGTTAATACATAAGGGATCAGTGCACCGCGTGAGACAAAAGGCAAAGGCGCGAATACAGCGGGACCGCGTCATCTCGAGGCAAAGGGTGGGAACGCGTCATCTCGACTAGTCGGAATACACGTTTCTGTATTCAGCCTCTCGGGTGGGCGTCCTGGCTCATCCAAACGGACGCTTGCGGCGACGACGCCATGAGCGCTGCCAGGTCCAGGCCGAAGCTGATGACCGCCAGGTCGGCGTCGACCCACGCAACGCCCTTGCAATTTGCGCACCACCCACCCGGCTCAAGTGCCTTGAGCATGACCCCGATCTTTGTCCAACGAATGTCGCGCGGCTCGCGCCACTCGCCCGCCGAGTGATCATCCTCGAGCACCATTGCATGCCCGTGGGTCTCTGCCCACGCCGCGTTGACGAACTGCGCGTACGGTGCGAAGCTGGCGCGCAGATTCGCGTCGTAAAAGCTTATAATGCCGATCTTGCTCGACATCTCGCCCCATACACGCCGCTGTCGGCGCAGCACGCCCTTGAGGCAGTCGTCAAGCGCAGCCGTGCCCATCTGACGCGCAGCACAGCAGGTCCCCACCCCGTGGTGAACGCTGAACGCGGTTTCAGGCTGCTCGCCGGCATTTTGTGCGGCAACAAAGGAGGCGGCAAGTCGCGTCAGCAGCAAGATATGTCTCTGCGCCAACACCATGGACTCTGCTCAGCACACCATTGGACTTTAACTCGAGATCCGCCGGCGCCGACTGTGTGGGGTGTGAACAGCAGCTCCTGAGTGGAGTCCTGACCACATCGCGCAGGCGCCTTTAAAGGTCCAGGTGATAGCCCTGGATGGGCAATGCGCACGCCTAGTTGGGCCTCAGATCGCCCGACCGCGTCCCGGTGCTCTGCCGTCGGATTTGTGACGCCGCCGCACCGCGCCGCGGCCGGGGGCCCTCCCGCGCCGCGGCCGGGGGCCCTCCGGAGGCCGAGGATGGCCGTGGCGGACCGGGACGAGCTCTGGGAGGTGAAGTGTCAGTGTATATATTGTAGAGACCAACCATGTGCACAATATCCTGAGGGAGGGTGTAGAGGATGTAGAGTGTAGAGCGCTGTAGAGCTGTAGAGATGTAGAGCGCTCTGGAGCGCTGTAGAGCGCTGTAGAGCTGTAGAGCTCTACATCCACCGCGTGACGAACTGCCTCCGTTGTAGAGCGATGTAGAGGCGCTCTACAACGTGAAATCTCTACAACAAACTCTACATCATAAGCGGCGAAGCGGCACGGTCGGTCTCCGACATGAGGCGCGTTGCACTCGCCAGTGCTGCCCTGGCCTTCTGTCTGCCCGCCCAATGGGTGGCAGGTGCCTCTGCTGCTGTGGCATGCCTCACGGCTGCGACTGGCCGGCGCCTCGGCGCGTCAGCTCGGCTCGGCGTAGCGATAGTGGCCAGCGCAACTCGCCTGGACTCAACGCTCAGCCAGGAGCTCCCGCACGCGCTGGCGCGAGGCATGGCGCATGCAACGCGCAGCAATGCTCGCCTCGCCTCGCGCAAATGCGACCGTCCTCGCAGCCGACAGTCCACCGCCTGCTAAAGAAGCACTGCGACGAATGCGGCACCGGCGACGCATGGCAGGCTGGTCATGACGCAGTTATAGGGTGTTGTGTGCCATCAGAGTGACTCTCTGTGTGTCAGGGATAGTCAGGGCCGTCCATCAGAGCTCCAGTAAGCTCGGAGACACCCCATTAGCGCGGCTCGACCTCT
>NW_005195218.1:0-1204 GCF_000372725.1 Emiliania huxleyi CCMP1516
GTGTAGCGGAGCGTGCGCGAGCGGCTGGTGGAGCTCAAGAGCCTCCATGATGAGGGGCTCATCTCGGAGGCCAACTTCGAGGCGCGGCAGCGCGTGATCCTCGACGACATGTGACACGGGCGGGCGACCCTGAGATCGGCCTGGTCATGAGCCGCGTGCTCTACATCGGCGGGCACTGTCGCGGCTGCAGCAGCGAGTTGCAGCTCGAAACAGCACGTGCAACGCCCGGTCCGCGCCGCTACTCTACAAACTCTACGTGTACTCAGTTGACAGTTCCGAAGGCGCCGGTACGTCTACAGTACGTGTTTACTCTTTAGCTATTGTTGGCAAAACAAGACACAGAGCCTCACACAGAATCACAGCGGGAGGAAAGCGGCGAGTCGCAATTCCTGGGGTCCTTGTGGCGGGCCACCCTGTCCAGAGAGCAGTCATCGAAATCTCTAGTCTTTCTTAGAGATTGAGAGGAGTGAGACCTAAAGATTTCAGGGCAGATCTCAGTGCCGGTGTGTGTGTGTTGTGTGTTGTGTGTGTGTGTGTGTGTGTGTGTGTGTGTGTGTGTGTGCGTGTGTATGTGGAGTGAGCGTGTGTGTATTGGAGCACACTTTGGAGTCGCTCCACTTCTTACTCTTTTCGGACAAAGTGCCAAAAAATCCGTCTCTCAGAACTCATGGATACATAAAATGAGCAAAACCCTCAAGGCACAACCTCTCGAGCACTACATTACCCGCTTGGCTGCGCCGCGCCCTCTACGCCCAGGAGACCGTCCAGGAGAGCCGAGGGGCGTCCAGGGAGAGCTATACATTATCATGACATGCGTGGTCTCTGCCCCCTATGCATTAGATCTTGTAGAGCAGCTTGCCCTTGCTCTTGCCCGCCTCGAGGTACTGGTGGCCGGCGACAGCGTCCTCGAGGTCGAACGTCTTGTCGATCCCAACCTTGAGGTCGCCCGAAGCGATCCAGCCGAAGACCTCGTCGGCGCGCATCATGAGCTCCTCGCGCGTCGACACGTAGTCGAGCATCTTCGGCCGCGTCATGAAGAGCGACCTATAGGGCGGGATCCGAGAGAGGCCTCGCGGGGGCGGCTCGGCGATGCGCGCCGCGCGGAGCGGGAGTGACTTTTTGATGAGCCGGATCGGCGGGAAGGCGGGCACCGCGCCCGACGCGTTGCCGAAGGTGACAAAGATGCCGCGCCGCGCGAGCGAGT
>NW_005195217.1:0-1204 GCF_000372725.1 Emiliania huxleyi CCMP1516
GCGGCGTGCAGCGCGGCGCGGTGTCGCCTTTGCTGTTCTGCAGTTCGACCTTCGCGCCGCGCTGCAGCAGCAGCTCGACCACCCGCTCGTGGCCGTTGTTGGCGGCGTGCAGTAGCGCGGTGTCGCCTTTGCTGTTCTGCAGTTCGACCTTCGCGCCGCGCTGCAGCAGCAGCTCGTCCACCTTCTCGTGGCCGTTGTCGGCGGCGCCCATCAGCGCGGTGACGCCGTTGTCGTCCTGCTTGTTGACCTCCGCGCCGCGCTGAAGCAGCAGCTCGACTGACGGCCCGTGGCCGTTGTTGGCGGCGAGCATCAGCACGGTGTAGCCGCTCACATCGCCTATCCCGCAAGTCGCGTTGACCCGCCCGCCGCTGTCGAGCCACGCCAGCAGCGCCGCCTCCTCGCCCCGCCCAGCCGCTTGAAAGGCCGCATCGGTCGGCTCGGCCTGGGTCGACGTCGAAGCGCTCATCGCATCATGGCAGAAGAAGAAAAATCTCGAGCGAAAAAGAAACCCGCCGGATCGTACGAGCTGCGCTTCGCGTCCGACGGCGCCTTCGCCGGACACGACGAGGCGCAGCCACAGCATCCAAGCTCCAGCATCCACGGAACAAGAGATTAGGGCAGCGGCAGCATGACGGCGGCCTCTGACCTCCTGGAGGCGTGCTTGCCGCTCCGCCGGCGCTCCTACGCCACCACTGCCGAGGCTTATCGGCAAGCGTACACTGATGTGGCAACCACGCTCCCGCTCTTTCCGCCGCCTATGCGGCACATCGATCGACCGCTACCGCCCCATTCCGCGACGGCACCCTTTCTGTGCACCTCGGGTGGTCGTCTCGAGCGCGGGACGCCCGACGACGTCGATGAACTGCTTGCAGGCTACCTCGTGAGTGGAGTGTCGCCCGCTGCGCCCAACATCGACGTGGGAGGCGAGACGGTCGAGGTTTCGTCCAACGGCCATGCGCGCCGCGCGCTTGCGGCAGCCTCGGCCGAGGGCAAGAGCTATTGGGCCGCGTGCCGAGCGCCAGTCGACCACCCGAGCTGGTGGCCGGTGCGAGCTGGCGCCAAGGCCGTGCCCGGGTTCGAGCACCTGATCTGCGGCGAGGGCGCCTCGGGCATTGGCATGCACCGCGACCGCTACCGCGAGGCTGAGCAGCCCGATCGACTCGTGTCCACCTACCTCAGCTTGAGCCGCGGGAGGAAGCACGTC
>NW_005195216.1:0-1204 GCF_000372725.1 Emiliania huxleyi CCMP1516
AGGCTGATCGCACGCTCGTCGTTGCCGCTGAAGCGCCAGGTGACAGGCAGAGGCGAGCGGAGGCACGCCTCCAAAGCGCTCCACTCCTGATCGGTCAGCCCAAGCTGCTGCTTGTAGTAGGCAGAGAAGGCGTCGTTAGTGACTCCTCGGAGGTCGCTGGCGCCCATTGGAGCTCTTTGACGCGATGGCGCAGGGTTCCAGGGAGGCACGCCAGGCGACAGTGATCGAGGAAAGAATTTTCCGGAGAGAAGATCTTCGAGCGCTCTCACTCTGCTGGCACCGGCCGCCCCCCTGCCGCGCCAAAGTCCAGCCGGACTTAAGCTTGAGCGGTTGAGCCCCACACACACTTTGCGGGAGATTTTTGAAGACCAACAAGAAATCGCACAGGATTTGAGCTCGGCAGCTGGTTAGCCCTCACTCAGCCGAAGCTGGGGCCGGTCCCGTAGCCGAGAGAGCCCGCGCCGATGAGTTCGACGCGGTCGGGGGGCCTTGCGGAGAGGCCAGCGAGATGGCGATCGCTATACTTCATGGTGTCATCAAGTGACGGCTGACAAGCCAGAGGTCGATACTCTGGACGACCCATAGGATGCCACGAATGCCTGAAGGAGAGGGAGGCGAGGCCAGAGGCAGGCTCAGCTGCTCTCGGGTGATCCCGCTTTGGTGGCTGAAGGACCAATTGGTCCTGTCACATTCGCGTTCCGAGTCGTGGGGGTAGAAGAATTCGAGGTAGAATCGAGTCAACACTTCCTTGTAGTACAGCGGACCGCCAGGCTCGCCGGCAGCATCCGCAGGGGGGCAGCATATGAGGCACCAGTCTTCTGGAGAGCTCAAAAATTAGATATTCTTACCTTCTTGCCCCCCTCCAAGACTGGAGACAGTCACCACAGATACATACGTCTGTGGGAGTGCCCCCCGCCCCCGCTTGCCCTGCCTGCGCAGGATAGCGTGCCCCGATAGCGGCGACACATAGCGAGGGACACTGCGCAAGGAGGGGGTGCGTCGACTTTTTTCTTTTTTCTGTTTTGTCCTCTCGGGGGAATGTTCTCTCGGCGCCCATGGCCTTCTGAGGTTTCGTACTAATGACGTCCTTCTTGGCACTTCGGGCGTCGGTTGTGCGTATCTGTGGTGTCTCCCCCCGTAATGTGTTACGGGTATCGGTCGCTGATTGAACGCTGCCTCTAGAACATCATCTACTCTGCTTACT
>NW_005195215.1:0-1204 GCF_000372725.1 Emiliania huxleyi CCMP1516
CCCACTTTCCACAGCCCGACGGGAGGCGCGGGTGGCGCAGGAGCGGCTCGCGCTGTTTTGGGAGTGCGTAGCCCTCGCCGCCGACGTCGAGCAGAGGAGGCGAGGCGCCGGCCTTGGGATCGAGGACGGGCGGCTGGCGGAGCCGCTCGAGATGGACGGCCGGTTGCTGTCTTGCGACCCGAAGGGCGAGATCTAGCCGAGATATGGCCGAGGTATGGCCGAGATCTAGCCGAGATATGGCCGGACGACAGCATAGACGAAGCCGAGGCCTGTCCGAGATCCAGCCGAGGCTTGGACGAGATCTGGCCGAGAACTAGCCGAGATCTGGCCGAGATCTGGCCGAGATCTGGCCGAGATCTGGCCGAGATCTGGCCGAGATCTAGCCGAGATCTCCGAACCGCAGGCGGGCTGCAGTACTACCTGGCGGACGACAACTGCTTCTTCGGCTCGCCCGCCGTCATTGACCGCGTGCTCGACCAGCTGCACCTCAACTACTCGGCGACCTACGTGCGCTGCCTGACCATCCCCAACGGGCTGGCCAGCGGGAGGCCCGAGCGGATGCTCACGACGGCGGGCTTCATGGCGGGCGTGCACCGCACCCATCCCTGCACCGCCAGGACCGTGCAGCGTGTGGGCAGGATTAGACCTCTTGGAGGAGCTAGCCCCGTGGTGTAGTATCTCTATTTTGTTTATGCGTGTCTCATCACCCTGTGGGCGTCGACGCACGACCACGGTAAGGTGTCGAGTCGTGTTGTCCCGTCCGAAAAGTGTACGCCCCCGTGGCGTACTGTTATTCTGCAAAGGGGTGTGAACGGAGAGAGCAAACTCCTGGCAGCTCCCACAGCCGAAATGTGCGCCAGCTGCCCGCTCACCTGTGTCACGCCGCCGCGCACGCACCTCGCTATGTGCTCGCGCGAGCTCCCGCCCGAGCCTCCAGCTCGGTGTCCCACTGCTGCGGAGCCGATCGCTTCTCCTCGGCGCTCGCGTCGAGCCGAGCTCTCGGCACTCTACGGCAGGCGTCGCTGTGCGGGGCGCCCGTTTCCTGCTGGCCCGAGCGGAAAGCTCCACGTGCCCGCGCGAGCTCCCGGCCGAGCCTCCAGCTCGGCGTCCCACTGCTGAGGAGCCGATCGTCGTCCGTCGTCCGTCGGTTCTCTCGAGGAGCCGAGCTCTTTGGCCGGCGACGCTGCAGGACGGCGCGCGCGCA
>NW_005195214.1:0-1204 GCF_000372725.1 Emiliania huxleyi CCMP1516
TCGGAGGATCGGAGACCTTGTCTCGAAGCGACGCCGCCCCAAAAGCCCTCGGCGCGAGGGAAGAGGGCCTGCTCCGGAGCTCGCAGCGGTGAGGTGGTGGGTCCTCTAGCCCGGCAGCAGCTCTTGCTAGCATGGCGGAGGCAGCACGGCGGAAGCGCCTTGAAGCCGAAGATTAGGTAAGCATACTGGAAGAGGCCGAGGTAGAGCAGCCCGAAGAGGCCGAATCCGAGTGCTCGCCGCCAATCCACTTCCGCGAGCGACCGACCCTGCAGCGTGAACTGCTCGAGGATGTCGAGTGAGAGAGCAAAACACGCCGCCAGCACCAGCGCGTTGGTGAGCGGCCGCTTCGCCGCACACCTACGCCGGAATAGGCCTAGTCCTCCACGCATGAGGTACTCACAGTCGCCACAGATCGCACGCACCATCCATAGCCGAAACCACTCTCGACGTACGACAGCCGCGCTCGGGCACGCGTGAGCCGGTCGGTCTCCTTGCTTTCGAAGCGCGAGGTGCGCACCGATGCGAACGGGTCGAGCGAGGGAGCACGGCTGGTGCTAATCATCGTTGCCAGGTGCTGCCTATGTAGTTCTTTGGTGTACCTGTGTGAGTGCCAGTGCGCGCCAGTCCCGTGCTCGACCGTGCCCAGAGAGCATAAATAAAATAAATAAATACAACGGACATCCCAAGCTAGGGCTGGGTCGAGGACAGACACGTCCCCACCTTTGCAGGATTTTGCAAAAGCGAGGGGGGAGGGCGCATCGCCGCGCGGAGAGGGCTGGGCACAGGGCACAGGGGATCTCTCTCGCATAGGATATGCACTCGGCGGCACGAGGGCAAGGCTGGGCGTCCTATGTTTGTGCTCCCCCCCGGACCCCTCGCTCTCGGGCACTAACCATCTGACCACTCATCGACGGGGCTTGGCGAGCGGCCGCGCTGCGGGGCAGGGCTGGTGAGGATGGGCTCTGGCCACTGTGGGCAGCCCAGGGAGCAGAGTCGGCAAAAATTCTTTCTTTTTTTAGCCGCCGGCCGACGACACCCGCGGGTGTGTTACCTGCTGAGCTTTGCTTTTGGTCGACCATGGTCTGTAGTTCCCTTTAAATTAGCACGACAAGGGTGAGGAGAGATTGGAGTGTAGGTGGAGAGGTGCGGATGGGCTGAGCGAACCATTCGAAGGGCCGTCGCGCTCCCCCCGGGGCTGATGTTG
>NW_005195213.1:0-1204 GCF_000372725.1 Emiliania huxleyi CCMP1516
ATGTTTGTCGCGTGGGCTGTCATGGCCGCCTTTATGTTTGTGGTCCTCCTTCCTGGGATGTTCATCGATGAGGATACGGTCATCGATCACGGCGACAAGTGATGGACGCAGTTGGCGCTCTAGTCGGCGGCATCGTGTCCCTGTCACAGCTTGACGTGTGCACGAGCCAGGCCGTCCACACTTGCAAGTAGGAGTCCGATCGTGGAGCGTGACGCGCTTGTGTTAAGCGTCTGCCATGTCCCATGAACCATGACTGATGGCAGCTGCCGCGCTTGCCGGCGCGCCTCGTTGCTCGCACGCTTGCATAGGTGGGTGGCTATGGGGCCGATGGGTGGGGCAGAGACGGAGACGGACATGCACATGGGACCAACTCTTCCTTCCTTCTTGTTTGGTGTGGTGTGGTGTGGTGTGTGTGTGTGTGTGTGTGTGTGTGTGTGTGTGTGTGTGTGTGTGTGTGTGTGTGTGTGTGTGTGTGTGTGTGGTGTTCTTGTTGTCTCTTCACTCTTGCTTGAGTCTTTGTGTTTGTGTCTAGAGGTTTGTGTGTGAGTGTGTGTGTGAAAGAAAGAGATAAGTAAGAGTGTTGATAGCAGATATAACGCGCCGACCCCCACAATATCAGAGGAGCAGCAGCGGATGTGGATGTTGCCGCCGGGAGCCGCACGCAACACCACCACCAAGATGCAAGAATTGAAAACCGAGCCCGAAACACCCCTCGGAGTCGCTCCTCGTCGCAAACCCTGTCAGCAGTCCACCTTCGGGTATGTACCTTTTACGTAATACGAGCGTCATCTTGTAGTGAACAGGCCGAGTTCGCGGTTTGAGCGCCCAGCGCAGACCGACCGACCGCAGGGGGGGTCCGGTCGACGGCCGCGGAAGACCGCAAACCGGAGGGGGGGTCCGGTCGGTCGGAGCACAGACCGAGAGGGGGGGGGGGGTCGGTCGGGTTGGCTCGAGGCACGAGGGTCACACACACTGTGCTGTGTGGTGGCGGCGTGCCGTTCTCCCATCCCTCCCTAGGGTTGTCTGTTTTCTTTCTTTCTGTTCTGTTATTGACGTACGATAGCGCTGAGCGTTAACACACATTGATATTAAAATACATGAAGAATATCCGTGTGTGAATCACTCTCAGAATGGGGCAAGGGCCACCACTTGGAGAGAGAGATTTTTAGCAATACCAAACAACTCTAACACTCACACGTAATTG
>NW_005195212.1:0-1204 GCF_000372725.1 Emiliania huxleyi CCMP1516
TGGATCCAAAAGGAAGGGCGGTCTAAAACGAAGACGAGGAATGATGGATCCATGGATCGGCGCGAGAGAAGGGCGGCCCCAAGGCTGCAAATTACGCTGTAGAAGCGGCGGTGCACGGCCTGGGACGCGCGGACCTGCAGGCCGGTGCAGCGGGGCATTCGGGAACTGCAGGAAACCGCTCGGCGTCGCGTGCCGGTTCGCGCGGCGCGAGCGGACGGAGGCAGAGCGGCGGGGGCGGGTGGGGCGCGAGCAGGAACTCGCGCGAAGGTTCGGCGGAGCGGTTTCTGCGGCTGATCATGCGATTGATACGGCAAAGGACAACCCCACGAGGAGGCTACTATTCCTAGCGACCCACCGAATCGAGCATGGAGAGCCGGCAGCACGGAATCTGGGAGGACGGCACGCCACCACCACACAGGGATTCAAACCTCTGGTGAAAGAGAAATTGTGCGTTTATGTGTAAGAGAAAAGGCCGCGTGTTCACGGCCGACACCACTCCGATTTCGGCTGGCTGACGAACGCTCAGGCAAAGACACATGGGCAACGCCTCCTCGACGACCGACGAGCCTGGCAACCGCAGCCGATCCCCGCAGGCCGCTCGGCTGCAGGTGACAGGCGCTGGCCCGCATGCGCCGCAGGTCAGGTGCTTCCAGTGCCGAGGCGTCTTCCAGTCATCTAGCAGTTCGCTGCACTGCCGCTGCCCGTACTGCTCGGCTGTGAACGGCGTGGCCCTGCCGGCGGGCGGCGTGCAACAGCTCTCCGGCCTGGGCGCGCTCGCTGCGGCGCTGAACAACGCGCCCAGCAGCAGCAGCAGCAGCAGCAGCGCAGCGCCAACCAGCGTCATCCGCCGGCTGCAGGCCCGGGAGGTCACGCCGTTGGTGCGTTCCCCGCCTGCGCCGTCGCCCCCTGAGGCCCCTGCGCGCGCGTCCTCTCCCTCCCTCCCTCCCCTCCCGTTTCCCCCGCCACCCTCCACCTCTGCGCGTCTCCCCCCTCGCGCGCCGCAGGAGCTGCTCCTCCTGCGCGAGTTTGTCGAGCAGCACCTGCAGCAGTCGCGCGACGGGGCGAGCGCGGGCGAGATTGAGCAGAGGACCGCAGCGTGGACCGTGACCGACGTCGGCAAGCTGCCCGAGGAATTGCGCACTTGCTGCGTCTGTCTCGAGGACGTCTGCGCCGGCCAGCCCGTCCGCACGCTGCCTTGTCTGCA
>NW_005195211.1:0-14271 GCF_000372725.1 Emiliania huxleyi CCMP1516
AGCGGCTCCTCGAGCGAGGCGGCCGAGAGGGTCGAGCCGACTGCGCCTCCACTCGCCACCTGCAGTCCGTCCGTCCGTCAGACGCGCAGCAGGGACGCGGGGCACGTGCAGGCGCTGGAGACGCGGGAGACACAAGGCATGACCACGCGAGGCAGACACAGGGCTTCACCACGCGAGGCGTCCTGTCAGGGAGGCATGTGCACGGGCAGCCCACCTGCTCCTGCAGAAGGTCCTCGTACGCGAGGACGCAGAGCTGGTGCTGCAGCAGCAGCGAGAGGCCGTCCGCGTTGTAGGTCGGGCCGGCGCTGCTCCCTCCGCCGTGCTCGAGCCCGCGCTGCATGATCTCGAGCAGCTCCCCCTCCGCAGTCATCTGCAGCGCGACCATCGCCGCGAGAGAGGCGAGCCCGTGCGCGAACGGGTCGCCGCCAGCCTCCGGCGTATGCCACGACGGCGGCGTCGGCGGCGCCTTGCGCCGCTGCTGCGGGTTCCCAGCCGCAGGCGCTCCAAAGCCGCTGAAGCCGCCGCCGCCGCCAAAGCCTCCTCCGCCGCCGCCAAAGCCGTCTCCGAACCCGCCCCCTCCGCCGTGCTGCGTGCTTGCCGGTCCCCAGAAGCCCGGCGCGGCCTGGCCGACCGCCGGCGCGCCTGCAGGGAGGGTACGAGGCGCCTCAGCGAAGAGGCGTGCAGAGGCGCGGCGCTGCCCGCGGGCGGAGCGCTCTCCTGGCGGAGGCTGCGCCGCGGCGGGCGGCGGAAGAGGCGGTGGCGGCTCGGCGGGCGGCGGCGCGTTCGGGTCGGGCACGTTGGCTCCGATTGGCTTGCGGTTGAGGTAGGGGAGGAGCTTCTCGTAGATGAGGGACGCCTGCCGGGAGAGGGAGGAGGTGGTGGGTGGTGGATGGTGGTGGTGCGTGGTGGTGGGTGGTGGGTGGTGGGTGGCGGCGTGGCCGCCGAGTGGTTCTTGTCCGGGAAGAGGGCGGCGCGGATGAGGATGAACCAGATGGCCGAGTCGCGCACGCGGCCGGGTGGGATGTCGAGCAGCAGCAGAGGGGTGTTGTACTGCACCTGCGGGCGAGGGATCCGGGAGGCTCGCTCTGTATATCTCACAGGAGGAGGAGGAGGAGGTGGTGGTGGTGGAGGAGGAGGAGGAGGAGCGGGGCGTGGCGCTGCACCGCGCCAGTCGCCGGGTCGATCCGCGTGGGGTGGTACCTGCAAGGGATGGAGGGTGGGGGAGAGGGCGGGAGAGAGGGCGGGAGGAGGTGGGAGGTTGGAGTGGGAGCGAGGCGGGGTGGGAGGGGTGGCGGGCAGGGCGAGGCGCGCACTGCAGCCCCGACCCTGTGCTGCAAATGGCGAGCGTGTACGATTCGTACGAGACGCAGTGGAGGACGTAGACGGTGACGCCGCCGGCCCACCCGCCCGGGATGACGAGGATCCCGCCCGGCATGAGCGCCTTGACCTGCGCCGTGAAGGTGGTCAGCAGCTCGTAGAAGGTCGCATTGTCCCGGACCTGTGGCAGCATGCGGCACAGCTCCAGCGAGCGGGCAAACGCCGCGTGGACGCGCCCGACCGTCCGGCGCAGCGCCGGCGCGGCGTAGCCGAACTTTTCGAGCGCCTCCAGCTGCGCAGACACCACGACGAGGGCGTCGATGAGCGTTCGGAGCAGCGGCGTGCCTTGAGCCGGCGCCGGCGCCAGCTCCGACGGGTCCTTGGCGAGCGAGTTGCCGAGCACGAGGTGCCGGAAGAGCGGCATCTCCCAGATAGGGCGCTCGCCGCACTTGAAGACCATTGCGGCTCAGGTGTGCACAGTGCAGGGCGACCGCCCCGCCGCCGAGGCCTCCCAGCTGACGAGTTTAGGAAAACAAATCGCCGCACCACTCGCAGGTGAAGCCGAGCGCGGTCAGGCTGGGCACAAGCCGCGGGCGGCGCGGGCGCGGCGGCCGCGGCCGCGGCGGCGGCGGCGGCGAGGTCAAGAGCAACAAGAAGGACTGGGCGAGCGTCGCCCGCGGAACCGCACGCTCCCCCTACGACGGCGGTCCACGCCTCGAGTCCAACGAGCCCTCGCTATACGAGGGGAGCGACGAGGAGCTCTAGGAACGGCCGCCGAGCCCTTCCCGCAGCGCATCCCTAGCAGCGCAGCGGGCAGGGCGGCTCGCGCAGCGCGCGCGCGCGATCGCGCAAGCGGCGCGCGAGAGCGAGCGAGCGAGCACACACACACACACACACACACACACACACACACACACACACACACACACACACACACACACACATGTTGTACACATGCACAGACACACAGCCCCTTCCCCTTCAAGGGCGAGGACACGCGCAGGGGTCGCACTTCTAGCGAGGCCCACAGAGTGGGAGACTCCTATCACAGCCACTGCCACCCACGTGTCAGTCTGCCTGTGGTAGAAGAGACTGCCGGTGAGAAGTCGGAGGAAGGTCGCTAGTCGAGAGAGATCGCCAGTGGATAGGGAGTCCACCGTGCTGCGAGCCTGTCGCTGTCCCTTGTCAGGAGCAGGAGAACTAGGAGAGCGCAACCAGTAGGAGGCCCGCGCTTGCCCCCGTGCCGCCGGGTGCAACCTGTCCTATACGAGAGAGGAATCCCTGGGACCCTGTCGTGAGGGTGAACCCTGCCCAGCCCCCCTCCGTGTCGCGATGCGCTCCCCGCTCCCGTTCCCCGGTGTCCCTGATCGTCCTTACAAGATCCTGCTCGTGCAGGTGGGGACCCTGTCCTTCTCCCACCCCTCGTTTGGCGTGTCCGTTGTATTTATTTATTTATTAAGCGGAGGCGAGGCCTCGGCCAAAGAAGAGACAGCAGCAACGGCTACAGCGGCCGTCACACGACGCTCGGCTGGCGAATAAAAGAGCGAATCAGGGAGAACCGGAGCCCCGGGAGGGCGGGCGGGGGAACCCTGATACGGGATGCTGAGTGAGGACCTGTGTACGTGCGTGGTGTACAGTGGCGTGTCTGCTAGCTCCGAGTAGAGGGGGCGTTCTGCAGTTAAGGGGAAACCCGGTACACGGAGCCAACCCTCGGAGACCTGTGTTTACTTTACGGCCCTTTCCCTGCGAACGCGCACCCCCCTAGCTAGGGATAAGGGCTCTCTAGCCCGTAGCCCGATCCCGATCATCCGGCTCGCTGGGTGCGCTTCTCAGTTCCCCGGCCCTGGATGTGAGGCTAATGACTGCACTCCAAGTGCTCCAAGTGCCGTCAACACCCAGAGAGAGGGGAGCCACCCTGGAACGGGGGCAAGGAGACCGGGCGGAGGGATCCTGAGTGGCGAAGCCGTCGCCGAGTGGGAGTGTGGGTCGTCTCGTGTCCGTGTCGGGTGTGATCTAGCTCCAGGTAGAGAGAGGGGGCGTTCTGTCTGCTGCTAGGTAGGTAGGTAGGGGAAACCCGGAGCGCGGAGCCAACCCTCGGAGAACCGTGTTTACTTTATGGCCCCTTCCCGGCGAATGCGCACCCCCCAGGGCTAGGGCTCTCGTCTCTTGCCCGCAACCCGATACCGAGCATCTCTGCATCTCCATCTGTGTGAGGTTACCAACTGCACTCCAAGTGCTCCAAGTGGGTTCGTTTTTGTAGTTGTTCGTAATCACAAGATCACCACGTCACATCTCGCGCTCGGAACACCGACGAGCGACGTACACAGATGTACCCGTTCGAAACCTTCGCGCTTCGGCGGGTGGTGCAACGCGGTCAAGCGGCTGTTCTACCAGCCAGATGAATGAAGGACAAGGTGCGCAACAAGCTCTGCGCAACAAGCATACAAGCTCTCCAACCAAGCTGCAGCACGAGGACGAGGCGAGCTGGTCGACGGGGTCGTGGCTGTCGCTGCAGGCCCACCCAGCGCACGTCAGTCGCGCTGCAGCTCGCGGCGGCGGATGAGATTGCGACCGAGCTCACTCAGTCGGGCTCGCCGCGGCATTGGAGGACGCCACCGTCGCCTAGACTCCCTTGCGTCACTAACTACGTGCCTCCCCGCCCGTCCGTCCCCCGTCCGTGTTTGAGAGATTTGTTTGTTTTTGCGTGTTTGTAGCCTGGCGTTTGTGCCCCGTTTGTGCCGCGTCCCGTGCCCCCGATTCATTTTAATACACGTCACATCTTGATCTGCTAACATCAAACCTAAAACGTCACATCTCAAAGGTCCACACATTTTACTTCGATCGGATGTCTCGCGTCGCGCGAGTCATTTGTCAAGGTCACGCTCGATATGCTGGCCACACTGACCAAGGCGCACGTTCGCCCGCTGATCGACCTAAACGACCAGGTCAACCAGCTCACCTCGCGAGAGAGCGAGATCAACTCGACGCGAATCGTTGTGCAGGGCGACCAAAGCCACGGCAAGTCGTCGCTCCTCGAGGCGCTGAGCGGCGTTGACCTGCCCCGCGGCGACGACATCAAAACGCGTGTACCACTGATCATGCAGCTTCGCAGCTGCGAGGATGCCGACCAGGAGCATGCTTTCATTTCACGCAAGGGTGCGGAGCCGGAACGGATCGCACTCTCAGAGGTGGCCGCCAAGGTGGACGAGTTCACAGAGGCAATTGCCGGCGGCTCCAAGGGCGTCAAGGATGAGCCGATCGAGCTCAAGGTCTTTCGCCGCGACCAGGACGATCTCACGCTCATTGATCTTCCGGGCATCACGCGGGTGGGGCGCGAGGGTCAAGGTGACGGCAAGCAGCTCGAGGCGCTCATCCTTGGAATGTGCAAGCGCTACAGCGCGCCACCCGAGTCGGTAATCCTCAACGTCGTCTCCGCCATGGTGGACTTCTCGACCAGCGCTAGCCTGCAGCTCTCGCAAGAGCTCGACCCTGAGGGCCGGCGCACGCTGCTCTGTGTCACCAAGAGTGAGCATGGCCTCTCTCTCAGTCATCCTCCCCCCTGTGCCTCCCCTCCACCCTCCCCGGGAGCGCTTGCGGCCTTAACCGCCCTCTGTCGCCGCTCTGCCCCTTCGCAGTTGATCAGCACAAGGAACCCGGCCTGGCCAAGAAGATCGACGTCTCCATTGAGTCGATGTGCATCCGGCCGGAGCATGTCTTCGTCGTGCGCAACCGCAAGCAGGAGGAGAACGACGCACACCTGCCTCTGTCGCGCGCACGAGAGCTCGAGACTGAATGCATCTGCTCCAATCTGGAGCTTGAGCGAGGCGCCGAAGCCACCGGCTACGGCCTGGGCGTGAGTGCACTCTCAGAGCAACTCGTGCGCATTCAGCTCGAGCGCATCATTGAGACACTTCCGGCAACCGCAAAGGCAATCCGAGCTCGGCTGTCGCAGCTAGAGCAGCGCGTCGCTCAGATCGGCCCGCCGCTGGAGGGCGAGCTTGCGTGCAGGCTGCTCGCCGCCAAGCTGGTCGACGAGATCCGAGAGCAGCTCGAAAAGGAGCGCGAGGGCAGGGTGTCACGCGCCGCTGGGCTGCAAACTGCCGAGGGCGAGGTCTTTGATATCAAACTCGAGGTGGACGATTGGGTGGCGTGCTGTAGCAGCAATAAGGCGAAGGGGTCCTTCGTCGCAAGCGAGCCGTTTGAGCTGCCAGGCGGGATTTTCTGCACCCTGCATATCTACCCCAATGGCTGCGAGACGTCCACCAGCGGCTTCTGCGGCGCGGTCCTCATGTGCGACATGCCCGAGAAGACGAAGGTTGGTCTTGAGTTCTCGCTTGCGGTCTACCAGGGTGGCACGGTGAAGAAGAGGCTGGAATGCATCCACGATTTCAGCCAACCCGGCCAGGGCTGGGGATTCGAAAACTTCATTACAAGCGCCCAATACAAAGGCGCTCTTTCCTTCTATGCCTCGGTGTACGTGTCCTCCGTAGACGTGGACGATAAGCGAACGCTGTTCTGCGCCGCGCTCAACAAGCTCGATGAGCAACTTCGCGACAACATCGACAAGGCCCACCCCGCCCGCATGTTCTTTTCAAAGGAGTTCGGGCGCAAGCTGGAGATGGCGGCTAATTCACGCCGCGGCTCGTGCGGCATGCCAGACTCGATCAACCAAGAGGTGCCGTTGGGCGTGCTGCACGACCTGCGCAAAAAGCTTCCGTCGATCGTCGAGCAGCACGTGACCGTCGCATCGACGGTGGCGAGCACTAAGCTGCAGTCCATCATTGACGCGGCAGTCGAGTTCAAGGCGCACCCGAGGCTCGTCCGGCTGATGCAAACGACGGCTGCGGGATTGGTCGAACAGCTGACGATCTCGGCCAGGCGCGAGTCAGAGCGCTTGATGCAGTACGAGGACGCCGAGGCGCACACGAGCAACCACTACTACATGGACATTGTGCAGCAGCTGCGGAAGGACATCCTGGCGGACAATGAGGCTGAGACCGTGTGGAGCAAGAAGCCCGCCTTTCTGGACGGCCTCGACTTTTCGAGCCTCAAGACGAAGTCCAACGCCGAGCAGGAGATCGTCGACCTGCAAATCAAGACGTTTGCCTACTGGAAAGTGATGAAGAAGCGGCTTGTCGACTACCTGCAGCTGGTAACACGCTACAACCTGTCGGCTCAGCTCATCGAGCAGCTCAAGCCTGCGCTCATGCGCGCCATTGCCGGTGAGGGCGACCTCGCGACTCTGATGGCGCCAGACGAGTCGCTAGCCCGCGAGCGCAGCTCGCTCTCCAAACGCATTGCCGATCTCAAGAAGGCGGACGCCCTCATCGAGCAAGCGGGGAACGACCGCATGTCCATGCAGTCTGATCTCGCCGAGCCAGAAGGGAAGCGCATGAAGGCCTCAAGTTGAGCTCACCTCGGTGCGCACCGATTTTGCTTTGTTCGTTCAACGAGAGGAAATCTAGAGTCCCCGCGCGCTGCGCGGGCTCCCTGTAGGGGGCGTCGCCCTTGTCACGACTGTAGTGTACTTGGTAGGGGAAGAAAGCGCGGGGCAGCTTAGCCTCCTTAGCGAAAGGAGTGTAAGTACGCGTGATTGATTAGTGTTGCAAGAACTAAGACACGCCGCGCCGGACTTCCAAGCGTGCGGCCGCGCGGGCGGGCTCGTCGGCTCGATCGAACGCGCTCTCATGAATGCGCTCAGGCCTCAGCCTTCAATGTATGTACCTTAGCACGCGAATTCTGCGTGCCTCGCTGCGCCACTGGCTCAGTTGAATGAGGCAGCAGCAGCAGGCTGCTGCCACACCAGTTCTTACTCGAGTGAGAATGGCCAACACACCACTCTGTGCTGTGGGGGCTCACTCACATCAGAGGCTGCTGACTGCGGCCGAGGGCGAGCGCCTCCTCGCGAATCACCGGGTAGAAGCGCTCGAGCAGCGCCGACGCCTCGGCCACTCGCGCGCACCACCACGCGTCGGCCGGCTCGTGGAACGGATGCGTGGAGAGCCCCGGGTACAGCCACGCCTCCAGCTCGTGCCATCGGGTCAGCGGCGGCGGCGGCTTCTTCGAGCGCTTCGCCACGATGCGGCCGTGCACGCGCGCCCACTCCGGGCCTTGCATCCACACCACAAGGCGGCGCGGGGCGGCGTCGGCGCGAGCGAGGAGCGACGCAATTCACACCGACTTTTTAAACAGGTCGTCGTTCGTTCGTGTCACGATCGGAAAGGGACTCGCGCAGTACGTCATGCTCGGAATGCTGTCGGCATTCCTTGCAGGCAGCTTATTCCATGGGCGCCCGCTGCTGCCAGCGCCACACCGAGGGCCATTGATGTGCTCCTTCTCAGACGAGCTGGAGGAGCTGAACGCCTGCCGCTGCCAGGCGACGCTGCCTGGCGAACTTTATGCGTTTCTCAAAGGGTGGCTGAGGTGGGGTAGCGAGCCGTCACCAGACATATCGTTTGACTATGACCACGAAGTCCGAAGCAGGGTTCGTGCAGGGATTAGTATCGCCCATCGGTTCTCCCGCGTGGGCGCCGCCGGCAGCTGCCTTCCGTGGGAGCGAGCACCGAGCGTTGTCGCAGCTCTGCAAGAGGAGCTGGGACTGGGAGACGAGGCAATCTTGAGCCATGTCGTGGAATGCCCATTCATCCTATCTCTCAGTTGGGAGCTCCACATGGCGCCGTCGCTGGTCCTTCTTCAGACATGGGTGCCTGAGTGCAACGACGATGCCGCCACTACCCGTGCTTGGGTCTGCAGCCGAGGCTTCTCGTTGACGGACAGCAGCTCGGTAGAGGAAATCCCTCGACGCTTATCGACGCGGCTGCTTGCGCTTGCTGTGGTGTCGAGTGCCGGCGTGGCTCCGTCGGCCGAGGAAATCAGTCGGCTGATCGATGAATTTGGTGTGACGGAGCCTGACCCGATGATCGCAGCCTACTGGCGTCTCTCCGAGGAGGAGAAGGCGCTGCAGCGGCACCTAAGATTGAACTTTGACCAAATGATGGTGATGCGCAGGCTCTCCTCGCCGACTGGCCTCGCACATTACTTCACACCCTCCATGGAGCGTGCCACCATCGCCTCGCTAGAGGCGCTGCGATCTGACTTGGAGCTCGGCACGGCCGAGTTCAGCTTCTTTGTGGTGCGCATGCCGGCGCTCGTGGAAGCGCATCTGGAGAGAGATGAGCGGAGCTGGCTTTTCCACCGGGTTCAAAGGTTGGGGTTCACATATGTGGGAGGAAGGGGAGGACAGGTATACTACGAGTACTTCGGCAACCATGCTCAGTTGGGCAAGTTGGTGGTTGCTGTCGCCGATGTGCTCGCGCGTGGGGTTGGTATTTGGAGTGATATCCTCTACCGAGAGGATCACTTCCTACCAAGATATTCTCGCTTCAACGAGAGGCAAGATAGCTGCCTCGACGCTGGAGACGGGCACCTCAACCCAACGGAAGCTGATCTAGCTCGATACACGACCACGATGGGCCAGATGATTAGCGTGTCGTCGGGTGACAAGCTTGTGCCACATCTCGATGACCTGTTTGACGATGCCCTGTCTCGTTACGACCACGGTATGCTTGTACCTCACGCCTCGGGCTATAGGCCCATCTTTGATGGTTCCTTGTCCCCATTTGAAGCGGCCTATTTCGCAACGTCTGACCTTGCACAATCGGTCTTCACTGCGCACCGTCGGCGAAACGCGGGGGAAGTTCGACCTCTCGTCATGATCGACCTCGAGAACGTCGGCAACGCAGTCCAGCTGTTGCCCCAGCTACACGCGATGGACGGCATCGAGGTGCGGGCGTATGTGGCAGACACCCACCCATTGAGGGCCAAGGCAACACATCGGGTACCTGTGGGCTTATCGAAGCGCAGCAAGAAGCTTTTCGATGCGGTGGACATTCGCATGGTATTTGATGCTGGACAATACGCAAATATGAACCCCGACGCCAAGACAAATATCTTAGTGGTCTCGAAGGACAACTTTGCCAACACAACAGCTGTTGTAGTCAATCCTGCGGACGCAACTGTCCATGCAACTGACTTGATCCGTAAGTTGCCACGATTTTGGGCTCAACAACTTGGAGTTCACAAGCTCATCGACCTACAGTAAGGGCTAAGGGGTCGGACGAGGGACGTACCTGCAGTGGAAACGGTACTATCGGTGGCTCACTACTCGCCTGAGCCATCTTCGCCGTACGTGCTGTATGTGTGCCAGTCAGTCCGCTTTTTTGGAGCTGGTCCCGCGCCCATCCGCACAATTTACTGTGACTGCTCCGCGGTCTGGTGGTGTGGGTCCGATGGTGGGTCCGGGTGGTGCGTCCGGTGGCGGCTGGCGGGTCCGGTGGCGGGTGCCGCTATACATAGCGGCGCGCGAAGCGAAATTTTTCGTTACGTGTGGGAAAGAAACAATTTTTGTGTGCTGCGCCTCAGATTTTAGCGCCTTGGCGTCCTCGCGCACCAGATTTTAGCACCCCGCCAACCGTGCAGGCTAAAATGTTAAAGTCCGTGAGCTGGTACCCCCTCACTTCACCGACTAAAAAACAGAAGATTTAACTATGGCATTTTTACTTCTTTGATGTCTACCAAAAATACTGCTTCGAAAATTTCAACCAACCAACCTGCAGGCAGGTAGGTAGGTACATTCTGTAGAAAAATCAAGCCCTTTGGTCTCTTCTTTCGACCGAAGTTGGCGCCAACCACTTCTTGTGATGCTCCACAACCATGCAGACATTTTGATAAGTTGCCCCGACGGCATTGACTGCTGTATTGCGACCGGCAGCTCGATAACCAACGAGGGGAGGGGGATCATCGAGAACCAACAACCTCATATTTGCGTCGTATTCGAATCCTCTCCTATGTCCTTCCAAGTACCAGCGAATGACGTCCAGCGCATTACCATTCGCTTGATGCGCCCGGGTTCTTTCATTCTTGTCGAAATTCGAGAATAATCTTACATTATCATAGCCGAAATACCTTTTGTTTTTGTCCTCACATATCTTCTGGATGCCATTCACGCACTTGACCCTGTCATAATCCTCTGGAAATACTGGATAGAACACAACCCCTGCCATATCGGAGCCGCGCAAACGGGCTCTCTCGTCCGCTGTAAAAGAGCCGCTGCCTCATACTGGGCGGAGATGTCTGTGGCGCTATCGCAGGTGCCACGGAAGGAGCTGGTGGCGGTCCCGAACCCAACGCGGGATCAGGTGCGCGCGGCTCACCGGCTGCGCTTTGCCGACGGCCGCGGGTGACGCTCCCCCTCCCGCAAACCTCGCCGCGCTCGACTTCGAGGTATGGGTGTGGAGGTGGGCTGTCTCGAGCTGTCGACGACAGCGCTTCCGCTTGCCTGATGCGTGAGTCCAGCCACGGTGTGCGTCCGAATTTATGCGGCGATGTGTCCGCGAGATGTGTACGATTACATAGCTGGCTATTCAATTTAAATCAATTTTTCAGAGAAATCTTAAAACGGTGACCACCCAACCACCACAGTCGGTGTGTACGACAGTGCACTACGCGGACGGAGCTACGCACAATGTGCGCTCGCGCAAGGGCATTGGATGAGCCCTACTGATGGACCTCGTTGCCGAGCCCGGCTGCGCGATTCGAAAATTCGAAAATTCTTCTTCTTCAGTGATTAGCTGGGACATCCCAACCCTGGAAGCAAAAACCCCGTAACGATTTTGCCGGGAAATGGGTGCGCGGTCCGCCTCGCCCCGCGCTCGAACTCACGGGTACGCCGATGTGCCGTTGCGACTGCTGCACTCGCTGCATACGCTTCACCAGCCGCTCGAGCGGGAGGGCTCCAGCTGCGCCTCGCTGTTGCCTCAGTCGCCGACGCCGCGGGAATCGCCGGTGCCGCTCGTGTCCCTGTATGAGACCAGGCACAAGCAGTGCAGCCGCCCCACGACACCACGCCCGCTGACGGCCGACAGCTCGGCGTGGGACGTTGCCGGTCGCGCCCGAACACCGCCGACTCCGGACACCCCTCGTGCCGTCAACCGGCTACGGGCAGAGTGCGAACGGCTCGCACTCGACCTGAGAGAGATCCGCGCCAGGCACGCGAGGGAGTCGATGCGGATGCAGCAGCTGATGAAACGGAAGCTGGCGGAGAGTGATGTGAACGTGCGCTGCCTCGCCCACGAGTTTGGGCGCAGCGAACGCGAGGCGACTCGCGAACGGTCCCACCACGAGCGCGTGCGCGACGCCGTCAACTCAGAGTTAAGAGTGGCAAAGGGGCAGCTGGCGCAGGCTGCGGAGGTGCAGCGCGAAGCTCTGTCCGAGAGCGAGGGCGAGTGCGCGGCGCAGAGGGCGACAATAGCGGCCCAAAAGAGAGAGATCCGCGCGCTGAGCCTAAAGCTCCAGAGGAGCGAGGCCATGCGGGAGGCGCAAGCCGCGGCGCTGCAAGAGGCGGTGGCGTCGTCGGCCGGTTGGAGGGACGCGGAGAAGGAGTGGGCGGCGAGGCTGGCGACGGCAGAGACAGAAGCGGCGGCAAGGATTGGGATGCTAAAGGCGGAGCTCGGCGCCGCGTGCGAGCGCGAGGGCGCGCTGCATGTCGCGTGCCGCACGCTCGCGGCGGACGTGCACGAGGCGCGGGAGAGCTCGTTGCGACTTTGGAGCGGCCAGGTCGCGGCGTCGGACCTCGGCCATGTCGCATCTGTAGGTGGAGGAGTTTTTTGCGCGCGGGGAGCAGCGTTTCCGGCGGCAGCTCGAGAAGATGCGACGCACTTCCCTCGGCCGGCAGGTGGCAGTGCTGCCGAACCGGAAAGAGGAGACAACCGTGAGGCTGCAGCGGCGGGAGCGGGAGGCGTTTGGCAAGGGGCGGAGGGGGTGGTCCTACACAGAGCCGCGGGGCTCGAGGTGCGAGATTGGTGAGGCACAGCTGCATCACATGCGCTCTTTGAGGTCGGACCTAGCTCGTACACCACGGTAAATAATAAATAAATAAAACGGACACCTCTCTACTATGAGATGGGTAAAAAGGAACAGGTCCCCGCCCTTGCGATCTTTGTGCAGGGTTCTTTGTTTACACCACGGTGAGAGCAGCGTTATTTTGAAATTCTTTCCAGACCTCTGTGAGCTGTGTTTGAAATAAATAAATAAATAAAACGGACCTACTAGGAGATGTCGCCACGCGACCACGCGATGATTGATTGTCTCGCGGAGCGCATGGAGAGGTACGGTTGGCACTCCGTCAGCATCAACCCGGTGCCGCTTGGGTATCAGTACATCATCCAGGCCAAGTCTGAGAAGAGGCGGGAGGATGAGGCCAGGCAGCAGGCCGCGCAGGACGCTGCGCAGCCTCAGCCTACCGCCACTTTCGCCGCACCGCCCGTGGCACCGCCTGCCGCCGCTGCCGCTCCGGCCGCAGCATCGCAGGCACACTCGCAGCACCAACAGGCGCAGCAACCCCGGCCCAACGAGTCGCCCGAGGGGTGGACGAGGGTCGGGAAGGGCGGCAAGCCGGACAGGTTCACCATGAAGAACTTCGGCCGCAACCCGCCAAAGTCGGGCAAGCGGAAGCAGGAACACCGCAAGCCCGCACCCAAGGGAGGTGGACCCCCACCCCCTTCTCCCAAGGTGGTGGACAAGAACAGGCTGAGCGCATTGGGCGCTGGCCCTTCTGGCACCAGCGGGAGCCACGAGCGCGCACCGCCGCGCTCTCCCTCCCCCACCTCGCCGCCTGCCAAATCGCCGCGGCCGTCTGCGCCTGCTTCCGGGTATGACTCCGAGCTCGAATTTTCCGACGCTGAGGCGCGGGATAGGGTTGCAGGGGTTGTGCACGACGCAGTGCAGCAGGCTGTGATGCAATATGGCTATGACGACGAGCTCTACCAGGCATGGAGGGACGGCAAGATAGGCGAAAAGGACTTGCCGGAGGAGGTGATGGCTATGACTTTGGACCTTTGCGAGAGGTGGCGAGCGGAGCAAGCGCGGTGTAGGCGCGCCCACGCGGCGCAGCGGCTCTCCCGCGACCATAGCCCCTCCCGCAGCCGCAGCCGTAGCCGCAGCCCCAACTCTTGCTGCTCTTCTAGTGTCGGGTAGTGACCAGGGGGTGAGGGGACGGATTGAAGATCCCTCACACCAAGATCGTGCAGGGCGGGGACACATGTCCCTAAATCCCATCTCGTCTCAGAGTTTGACCGTTTTTATTTATTTATTTATTTATAGTGCAACTGTTAGGCCCAAAGTTAACGTTTGACAGCTCTAAGAGTTTGTCGTGCGGGCGGTTGTCTGTTGGGCGGCTCTCTGCGCTCACGTGACCGGACCCGGTGAGCGCACCCGCGTTTGCGACCACGGGGACCCGATTTTCGTTTACCAGATGTCGTTTACACGATGAGATGTTGATGTACGTCAGTCGATCCGAAATGCGAAAATGTTATACAGAAGGATATATACACATTGTGCCAAAATGGTTTTGGTTAAATGCACCGTAGATCACTGACTCTGTAGGTAGTACTGTGTGCTGCGCCGTGCGCGACCTCGGAACACGCAACCGACACATACGTACAAAAGTGTCTCACTCTGCGAACCCCCCGCGAACCGTCAACCGACACCGCGCGCCCACGTCAGAGCACTCAGCGCGAGTTTTCTCGGGCAGAACTGGCGCCTGGCCTCGCGCCCCATGCAGCCGCGGACACGGCGTAATTCGCGCTTTGCCAAGCGCACCTCAGTACAGGGTGTATCCGCGTTCGAGCGCGTCCAGGACGCCTTCGAGCGAGAGCCCGCCGATGTGCTCTGCGGGGTAGTTGCAGACTCTGGCTTGCTGCAGCTTCGACGAGTGCTTGGGCTCGAATCGATGCTCGTCGGCGACACAGCCGCTGGGCTCGAGCTTCGGGCAAGCCATGCACAGCTCCTCGATCGTGTCCTTTTGCAGATCGGGGCCGTGCTCGTCCTTGCAGTGCTTCAGCCGCACGAGAGCGAGGGCGGGCAGCTCGCAGCCCGCAAAGTCGCTCGGCGCCACGA
>NW_005195210.1:0-1204 GCF_000372725.1 Emiliania huxleyi CCMP1516
CTCCAATCGTGTGGTGTACGCGCGATCTCTCACGCCTCAATCTGCTGCCCGCGTGCAGTCTGCAGTGCACCCCTCGTGCAGCCAGCCGGCTCCGTATCTTAGGTGATCGCCCAAACCTTCACCCAAATGCTAAAAACCTTGGACACGTTCGCCCGTCAAATTCACGCGCATACGGGATATAGAGCGCCTACTCACACGTTGAGCACACGAGCTTCGAGCGTCCCGGGGCGCGGCGTGTACCACCAGCCGGGCCGCGCACTCTCGCAGCTGCGCCGCGCTCCCGCGCTCACATCTGTCCGCAGTCCGGCGGCGGGGCGACTACCACGGGCAATATGAACATCACGCTTCACCCTGAGCCCTGGTGTCGAGGTGTCGAGGCCCGGTGTCGAGGGTGTCGAGCTGCTGTCGAGGGATAGAGGTGTCGAGGCCTGTCGAGGCCTGTCGAGGCCTGTCGAGGCCTGTCGAGGCTGAAACCATGCTTGTCCGTGTCGAGGAGTGTCGAGGGGTGTCGAGGGGTGTCGAGGGTGTCGAGGGTGTCGAGGGTGTCGAGGGTGTCGAGCGGGTGTCGAGCGGGTGTCGAGTGTTGTCAAGAGGCGTCTGAGGTATCGAGGTGTCCAAGGTGGCAGGTGGATGCAGTTGCAGCCCATCAACATACAACAAAAGTTGGGCAGCAGTTGCAAAGCTGTTTCATCCCTTAGTTGCAGCCTCAGTTGCACCCTGTTGATGTAGCACAACCTGAGCACAACCAGTATACTCTCTGTGGACATTTGAGGACATCAAGTGCCGGGAGTCATTGCCACTGTGCACCAAGGTGCTGTGCAGGCGCAGCACCGCAGCAGCGTCGCTGCTGCAGCAGCGTCGCTGCTGCAGCGTCACCGGCGCACAAAGCGCAACTGACCACAGCGCTCATGGCACAAGGCTGGTGCCATGAGTCAGTGGACATTGCCACTGCACAAGGTGCTGTCCAGCAGCTAAGGGCTACAGTACCCCATCGCAGCAGCGTCGCCGCCGCTGCAGCGTCGCCGTTGCAGCGTCGCCAGTGCACAAAGCGCAATGGACCACAGGTCTGCACTCATGGCACAAGCTCACTGGTGTGAGGATTCATTGCCACTGTACAAGGTGCTGTGCAGCACCTTAGGGCTACCTGAGTACTGCCATGTTTGCTGCATCAAGCAGGGGTGCAACTGAGCTGCAACTGAGGGTA
>NW_005195209.1:0-1203 GCF_000372725.1 Emiliania huxleyi CCMP1516
GCTCTCGGCTGCCTCTCTGCTGCCTCTCGGCTGCCTCTCGGCTGCCTCTCGGCTGCCTCTCGGCTGCCTCTCGGCTGCCTCTCGGCTGCCTCTCGGCTGCCTCTCGGCTGCCTCTCGGCTGCCTCTCGGCTGCCTCTCGGCTGCCTCTCGGCTGCCTCTCGGCTGCCTCTCGGCTCCCTCTCGGCTGCCTCTCGGCTGCCTCTCGGCTGCCTCTCGGCTGCCTCTCGGCTGCCTCTCGGCTGCCTCTCGGCTGCCTCTCGGCTGCCTCTCGGCTGCCTCTCGGCTCTATCTCTCGAGCAGCTCGTCTTCCTCGTCGAAGATGAGCGCCATCAGCCCGGCGCACGCCTTGTCGAGAAATAGCCAAGACATAGCGCCGAGGCACAGCCGAGGTATGGCCGAGGTATGGCCGAGGTATGGCCGAGGTATGGCCGAGGTGTGGCCGAGGTATGGCCGAGGTATGGCCGAGGTATGGCCGAGGTACAGCCGAGGTACAGCCGAGGTACAGCCGAGGTACAGCCGAGGTACAGCTGAGGTACAGCCGAGGTACAGCCGAGGTACAGCCGAGGTACAGCTGAGGTACAGCCGAGGTACAGCCGAGGTACAGCCGAGGTAGCGGCCTGGTCGGCGCCGTAGTTGTACAGCAGGTCGTTGAGCCGGCCGGGCGTGGCGACGAGCAGCGAGGGCGGCTTGGTCTGGAGAAGGGGGAGAGGCGGCGGCGGTGAGGAGGAGGTTGGAAGAGGCGGCGAGGTGAGGAGGGAAGAGGTTGGGAGAGGCGGCGGCGGTGAGGAGAGGGAGAAGCAGCGGCGAGGGGAGAGAGGGAGGCAGCAGAGGTGAGCAGGAGAGAGAGAGAGAGAGAGAGAGAGAGGGAGGCAGCAGCAGCGGCGAGCAGAGAGGGAGGCAGCAGTGGCGAGAGAGGGGTGCGGCAGCGGCGAGGAGAGAGGGAGAGGCAGCAGCGGCGAGGAGAGAGCGAGAGGCAGCAGCGGCGAGGAGAGAGGTGTGCGGCAGCGGCGGGGAGAGAGGGGGGGGGCAGCAGCGGCGAGGAGAGAGGGAGGCGGCAGCGGCGAGGAGGCGGCAGCGGCGAGGAGAGAGGCGTGCGGCAGCGGCGAGCAGGTGCGCGGCTCGCGCCTGCAGCATCCGGACGTCGGACTTGATATTTGTGCCTCCGACGACGACGGCGGTGGTGAGGGCGGGCTTGTGGAAGGT
>NW_005195208.1:0-1203 GCF_000372725.1 Emiliania huxleyi CCMP1516
GCCGCCGCCATCGCCACCACAGTCGCCCCCGCCCCCAGCCCCACCTCCACCATCGCCGCCGCCGCCGTAGGGGCTGCGGCCGCTCTAGCCTTCGCCGCCAGCCGCGCCGCCGCCCTCGCCACCACCGTCGCCGCCACCACCAGCGCCACCACCGCCCTCACCGCCGCCTCCATCAGGGCTGCCGCCGCTCTCACCCTCGCCGCCAGCCGCCCCACCGCCTTCGCCGCCCCCTCCCTCGCCGCCACCGCCCTCACCGCCGCCTCCCGCTCCGCCGCCGCCATCGCCACCGCCCCCGTCGGGGCTACCGCCGCTCTCGCCCTCGCCGCCGGCAGCGCCACCGCCCTCGCCGCCGCCTCCTGCTCCACCGCCGCCCTCGCCGCCGCCCCCATCCGGGCTGCCGCCGCTCTCGCCCTCCCCACCAGCCGCGCCACCGCCGTCGCCTCCACCGTCGCCCCGTCCACCCAGCTTGCCGCCGCCCCCATCGCCGCCGCCGTCGCCGCCTCCTCCCACCCCGCCGCCTCCCTCGCCCCCGCCCCCATCGGGCCTGCCGCCGCTCTCGCCCTCACCGCCGGCAGCGCCGCCGCCCTCGCCGCCGCCACCAGCGCCGCCGCCGCCCTCGCCGCCGCCCCCCTCCGGCCTGCCGCCGCTCTCACCCTCACCGCCGGCCGCGCCGCCGCCCTCACCGCCGCCGATCTCGCCGCCACCTTCGCCACCGCCGCCCTCACCCCCGCCTCCGTCGGGCCTGCCGCCGCTCTCGCCCTCGCCACCAGCCGCCCCTCCACCCTCGCCGCCACCACCCTCGCCGCCGCCCTCGCCACCGCCGCCGGCCCCGCCGCCACCCTCGCCCCCACCCCCGTCGGGGCTGCCGCCGCTCTCACCCTCACCGCCAGCCGCGCCACCGCCCTCGCCGCCGCCTCCCGCTCCACCGCCACCCTCGCCGCCGCCTCCGTCCGGTTTGCCACCGCTCTCGCCTTCGCCACCGGCAGCGCCACCACCCTCGCCACCGCCTCCAACAACGCCGCCACCCTCTCCTTTGCCCCCGTCTTCGCCGCCCTCGCCGCCGCCTCCCGCTCCGCCGCCACCCTCGCCGCCGCCCCCGTCCGGTTTGCCGCCGCTCTCGCCCTCGCCGCCAGCCGCGCCGCCGCCCTCGCCGCCGCCGCGGTCACCGCCACCATCACCTCCTCGCCAAATGCGGGGTTGGCG
>NW_005195207.1:0-1203 GCF_000372725.1 Emiliania huxleyi CCMP1516
CGGCGCAGTTTTTCTTCTTTAGAGCACTCCACCGCCATACCGTTTTTATGGCGGATGTCCTCTGCTTAGGTTATCAACCGCGCCGGAGCACTTGGAGGACTCATTAACGTCACGCCCTGGAGGGCGTCGAATATATTTTTTGCGAAGGGCGACGACGACGACTCGCTCGACTGCGCGGGCTCGGATTGCGAATGGCTCAGGGCTGCCCTTCCTTCAAGGAGCTCGGGCTCGACCTGCGGCTGCTCAAGGCGGTCCAGAAGCTTGGCCTCGAGACACCCACGCCCGTCCAGGCCCGCTGCATCCCGCTCGCGCTCGCCGGCAAGGATGTCCTCGCAAAGGCGCCGACCGGCTCAGGAAAGACATACGCGTATGTGGTGCCGATGCTGCAAAAGGTGCTGACGCGGCAGGACGCGGCTCCGGGACCGACCCTCTCGCCCGGCGCGCTCGTCCTCGTGCCGACGCGCGAGCTGTGCCAGCAGGTCTACGGGGTGGCGCGTGGGCTGCTCGGCGCCGCCGGCGCAGGCTCAATGCGCGTCTCTCTGCTCGCCGCGGCGGCGGACGGCGCGGCGATGCGGGCGGGACGGCAGCCGGACGTGCTGGTCGCGACACCCGCGCAGCTGCTCGCCCATTTGGCGGCGGAGGGCGGCGGCGGCGGCGGCGGCGGCGGCGGCGGCGGCGGCGGCGGCGGCGGCGGCGGCGGCGGCGGCGGGACGCTGCAGCGGCTGCACACTCTGGTGGTTGACGAGGCGGATCTGCTCCTCTCGTACGGCTACGGCGAGGACATGGCGGCGCTCGGGGAGAAGCTCCCGCCCTCGGTGAGACAGACAGACACACACACACACACACACGCACACACACACACGCACACACACACACTCGCACATTGCCCACGCGCGCACACACACACACGCACTCGCACATTGCCCACGCGCGCACACACACACACGCACTCGCACATTGCCCACGCGCGCACACACACACGCACTCGCACATTGCCCACGCGCGCACACACACACGCACTCGCACATTGCCCACGCGCACCGGGCCTCGCACCTCCACCCCACTGGGCTACTCCTGGCCTCGTAGAGAGTCTCGCCTCGTGCCGCGTGAGGGGGGTAGGGTAGGGGGGTCCAGGAGGGACCCCGCCCCCACCCCTACCCCATACGGCTAGAGGCGAGACTTTCTATGAGGCGTGGAGCAGCC
>NW_005195206.1:0-1203 GCF_000372725.1 Emiliania huxleyi CCMP1516
CCCCCGCTCGCCGTCGCCCTCCGCCGCCCCCCTCCCGCCCCGCCACCACCCTCCCCTCGGCCGCCCTCCGGCATGCCGCCGTTCTCGCCCTCGCCTCCGAGCCACCCCGCTGCCCTCGCCACTGCCCCCGTCGCCGCCACCCCCGTCGCTGCCGCCCTCGCCGCCGACCTACCGCCACCATCTTCGCCGCCCCCGCCACTCACTGGCACCACCCTCGCCGCCACCCTCGCCGCCACCCTCGCAGCCGCCTTCCCCACCGCTGCCGTCGCCCCCCCCCCCTTGCCCCCCCCCCCCAGTCAGAAGAAAGTGAAAGATTTTTTTACAACAAAACTTCCTCGCACGACACTGGCGACTGGGCACGGGACTGTGGCGCACACACTGGCACTAACACAGGAAGAATTTTGAACACTGGCAAACAGGGATGGGAAGAGGACAGAGTCCCCACCTTGCTCCTTCAAGGAGCAAGCAAGCAAGGGTCTTGGGAGGATGCCATTTGGGGTGCGGGGGCACACAGCGCGACACGGAGAGGGGGTGGGCAGGATCACCCACACAGGATCACCCACACAGGACAGTGGGAGAAAAAATGTCTTGGAAGGACGACGGGCGGGCCAACGTCAAGGGCGACAAAATTCTTTTGCGGCCTTGAAACGAACGAGACCGGCGGCCGGCATCCGCCTCTCTCCACGCGCTGCTGGTGCGCAGCGTGCGCCGTTCTGCACTCGGGCACACCACCGCTCCACTCTCCGCTCTCCTCCAGCCGCACAGAGCCCAACCAGACCCCCCGACGGTCGGCGTTGAGCGTCGTTGAGCAGTGCCACGAGAGGCAGCAGCGTCTCGCCCGTGTGCCACAGCCGCGTGTGAGTTGCGATGGGAGCCAGCTAGCCTCCCGACCGGCCTCCCGCGCACACTCGCACTTGGCAGCCTCGAGCCTCACCACGCCCGCTGCACACCGCCTCAGGCACCTTCGCTCCCGCCACCACGCCGCCGCTCCAGTGCTCCTGCCACTGCCGCAGCCCTCCGCGTCGCGTTTCCGCCACCCTTTGACCGAGGCCGTGCGCTAGGCAGGCGTGCAGCTACAGGTGCGCAGCGGCGCGCGGCGCACCACCGCCGCGCTCTCACTCCTCATCCCGGCCAGCTCTCCCCTCTTTCCGCCCCGCAGCTCCCCCGTCACCTCGCGATATCTCCCTCCCTCCCTCCCTCCCT
>NW_005195205.1:0-1203 GCF_000372725.1 Emiliania huxleyi CCMP1516
GAGTGAGGTGCGTGCGAGAGCAGAAGACTGACAGCAGGAGCTGCAGGAGCTGCGCAGGTCGGATGGGCGGTGACGCCGTCGAGCGACGGCGCAAAGGCCAATCGCTGCTGCTGCGCTAACGAGAGCGGCGACACGAGGCTGCTGGCAGCTGGCAGAGCGAATCGCGATTCCGGCGGCGGCCGTCAGCCCGCCGACACCGACGGCCTGGCTGAGGTCAAACTCCTCCACACGTCGGACCACGCGTCGGCCACGGCGACGATACGTCTGTATGCAGACAGCCCGACACCCGGGCGATAGAACATGCCAGCTGGGCTCTTCCAGGGCTCTCGTGGCCCGTGGCGGCGTGGCCACGAGGAACAGGGCGGGCCCTGCGGCGGGCGCATAAACTAATCACAGCTAATGAAAACTATAAAAACTCGCGGCTTCATCAAAGTTTGAGGTGGCTTCGTCCTCAGCACCATCAAGACAGCTCTATTCACACCCTTTTTGGTTTGAAGCCACTCGGGGATGCTTGTTTACACCCAACCGACGAGTGGCTGGGCCCTCTGACCTGAGCTGGAGCCCCTTCTCCCACAAGACCGGCCACGGCTACGTCAAGGCGCATCGCGGTTTCTACCACGACGCGATCTTTGTCAAGCGCAACAACTTCAACCTGCTGCTCCACGAGACGTTCGGCGGCGGCTTCTCGCCCACCGCCGTTCTCAAGCTGCGCCGCCTTGCGCGCGGCAGCGTTGACCGCACGGCCTACTCGCCCAAGTACTCGCTCTCTTTTATGTCCCACCATGCAGAGCGCATCTCTCTCTCTCTTGTGCGAGGCGTGAACCGCGCCATTCGCTCTCACCTGGCAACCCTGTCTGCACGTCTCGCGCGCGCGTGAACAGGGCTCCAGGCCCCAAATGACGTGTGAGTGTTAGAGTTGTTTGGTATTGGGACCTTACCCGCCTGTAACCTCTCTTTAAGGTATTGCTAAAAATCTCTCACTGCGAAGAGAGCTAGGAAGGGGCAGACGCCCGAGGGTGGGCGACGGCTAGCACCACCACACTCCTCTCCTTAAAATCCCTGTGTGGTGGCGGCGACCGGCGTGCCGTCCTCCCATCCCTCCCTTGATTTGTCTGTTTTCTTTCTTAGCCCCCCGCTACCCGGTTGCACTCGTGCGACGTAGCGGGGGGCCACGACTACGTTTACGAAAACATAAGTAGTCCC
>NW_005195204.1:0-2516 GCF_000372725.1 Emiliania huxleyi CCMP1516
TGCAGTAGGGCCCATGCCCCATGACCATGTTCCGGTAGAATGATTCAGTGTTGCCGAAAGCGACAAAAGCGCCCTTCCGACCGTGCTCCCCGCTGCTGCTGAGGGAACAGACGACCTTGACGTCTCCGCAATAGTGCGTGCCGTCCTTGCCAATGTTGTCCGCGTCCACGTCGGGTTGTTTGTTGCTATAGAATCCGCCGAGATACAACTGCCGAGATACATATCGCCAAGCATCTCGGCTTGACAAACTTGACACTCCCTGGAAACTGCTACTCCTCCGCGGCGCCGCTATCCATATCAGAGGGCGCCTGGGTCTAAATTTAGTGCGTGTGAAGGGCTCGCACCTCAACCTCTCACAGACCAGCGCATAGCGCCATAGGAAGTATTTTCTTCTCATAACAAGGCTGTGAATGAACTTTAGTGATAGTTTAGTGCGCTATTTAGTGTGTGTTCGAGTACGTATATAGCGCGACTTTAGCGCGACTTTAGCGCAAATTTAGTACAAATTCAGCACATATTTAGCACATATTTAGCACATATTTAGTGTGTTTTATCTGATATCTCCAATTTAGCGCCACATTTAGTTCACTTTAGGTGCGGGCAGCTGCACATTTGTTGTCCCGCATCTTTAGATAGTGCGGGCACGCATCTTTAGCACGGCTTCCCAGCCACACCACAGCTAGCCAGGGCCGCGTGCTTTGCTCCTTGGCTGCCAAGAATGCACCACAGGAGATGCCTGGCCCCTGCCCTCATGACCCAAAGGTAGGCTGCCTTCTCCCTCTCAGCGATCCTGTGCCGTCGGTGCCCATCTCCTGCAGCTGAAAGGCTTGTGTCGGCGGGGCGCCAGGCTGCATGCGGTGAGCGATCTGAAAGTCAAGCACCGTGCACAGGTAGTCCGCAGCTTTCTCTTCGGCCGTCATTCGCCCTTCCCAGAACGACCCGGGGAACTTGACCTGCGTGCCGAGAAGACTCATCGGCTGCCGAAGCAGCTTGTATTTTGGCACATCCTCTAGCCGAGGCTGGGCTCTTCCCTTCCTCTTTGGTGGCATATGCGAAGCGCTGGAGCAGAGACAGCGGTCGGTCGACAGGGAGCGCGTTTTGGGACTCTGGGATGAGTACGTAGTATTCATGGACTTGAGTACATTGAGCTCACGCATGCGCCAGCCGTACGGCTCTACTCATGAGTATGAATACTCAACTGCGGTGGTACTAATGAGTTGAGTACTGTACTCACGATGCACGTGTATTATGAGTACAATGTGCGCGGCCGGTAGGCCACATGCTCATGCACATCCCCCGCGGCCGCCCCGGAAAATGGGGAGAGCCAGTTTGGGACGGCGACAGACGAGAACACGAGATACGTCGCGCACTCCACGTGCAAGAACGCAGAGGTATGACTTTGAGGGGGTCCGGCCCCCAAGCGGTCCGGCTCACACACCCCGAGCTGACCCTCTACCGCACGGTACCCTTTCGCCCCTTCCCCCCGATCCATCCACCTCGCCGAGCGCTGCTTCAGTCGATGATAGCCTGGGCGACAGCTGCCTCGGCGCCGCGCGCGTGCGTTGGAAATGCGAACGGCGCCTCGGCGGTGATCTCTCCGGCCTCCGACTTTGGACGCACCAAACGCAAGTACGCGAGCGCGTACCTCCGCCCCAGCTCGTGCTGCGAGGCGGTGCTGAAGTGAAGCCGGTCGCCCTTGTGCTCCAAGCCGTGCGCGCTCACGCACGCCGCCGCAGGCAGCCGCTCTGGCGCCGCGACGGTCCCGGCGTTGACGGTCGCCGCGTGCGCGAAACGGCCGTCCCTCTGGTCGAGGAAATAGCCCAACTCGCCGAGCACCACGGGAAGCGTGGGCGAGCCGAGCCTCTCTCGCAATCGGCCGAGCGCCTGTTCACAGCTGCACGCGTGAAGAGGCGCCGTTCCCAGCCGAGCCGCCCGCGCAACCGCCCAATCGCCCGCGCGCATCGGGCGGCGTGCGAGCGTGCGAGCGACGCGTCGCCTGCAGGAAGGGTCTGAGGAAGGTCCGAGGAGGGGTCTCTGCCCAGACCGGCGAGGTTGCGAGCGACTCGTCGCCGCAATCCGACTCGCCCTGATGCCAGAGCAAGCCTGCGAGCGTGTCGCCCTCTCCCAGACTCGCGGCCACCCTCTTCACGGCCGCCTCGAACAAGTCGCCTGCAGGACAGCTCCGAGAAAGCTCGAGGAGAGGCGCCCGCTAGCCCCTCCACACCGCCGCCTCGCACCACTCGCCTCCCTCCTCCCACCTCGCCAGCTCGCTGCCTAGCTCATCCCACGCCCCGGTGAATGAGAGCCGTCGGCGAGGCGTCTCCCCCGCGTGGCAGAGCTCGCTACCCCCACACGCGCACGGCACGAGACCGACCTCTTGCGCAAAGCCCCGCCGCAGCAGCTCGCGAGCGAAGGAGAGGCCAGGCCCGGCCCCCGCCTTGAGGCAGGCAGGCAGGCAGGACGCGTCACGGACATGCACGTGGCATGAATGTAGCAAGCGTGATGACACCCCCCCC
>NW_005195204.1:2637-14380 GCF_000372725.1 Emiliania huxleyi CCMP1516
GATGACCCCCCCCCCCCCCCCCCCCGCCCCGGGCCCCGCCCCCCGGCGCCTTGTCCGGCTTGTCGGCGTGCAGCGGGTCAGCCTATCGCGACACGGCTCCGAGAAGCCTCGGGGAAGGCTGCTCGCCAGCCTTGGCCGGCGTGAGCGTGCAGCGGCCCCCGCCGCGACGCGCCACCTCTCTTCTTCCCCGCCCTCCTGCGAGAATGCGCTGATGCGCGCGTCGGGCGGCGGCGCGGCGACGCCCGCCTCGAGCAGCGATCCCCTGCCCGCCATGTTGGACTGGCCTGCTTCCAATCAGGAAGCGTTGCGGACGGCGACAAGGAGCGGGCCCTGCCGGCCTTGTTGGGCTGACCGCAGAGCGCAAAGATCAGTCGGCGAGGGCGCTGCGCCGCAAGGCCGGCGCCTGCCCGGCGGAGGACGAGAAATGGGGAGATATGGGGAGATATGGGGAGATATGGGGAGATATGGCGCCTGCCCGGCGCAGGACGAGCACGTCCACGTCTTCGAGCTGGTAGAGCGGGTCGAGCTCCGTGGCGCGGTCGGCGAGGCGAGACGACCAGCCAAGCGACGCGGCGAGGAACGCGTCGAGCCCGCCGCGGTTGCGGCCGACGGCGAGCCAAGCCTGCAGGAAAGGTCGCGGAAGGGTCGGGGGAAAGGCGACGGAAACGGCCGACGGGGGCAGAGCGGGCCTCCGCGTCCGGTCTGGCGAGGGAAGCGAGAGTGCTGGCGAGGTCCTCGACGGGGCAGCCGTGGTAGAAGAGGTCGGTGCCTAGGGAGGAAGGGTCCCGGAAGGGTCCCGGAAGGTTCCTGGACGGTTCCTGGCAGCGGGGCAGCCGAGGTAGAGGAGGTCGGTGCCGACGATCAAGTCAGCGGAAGCTGCGAGGTCGGTTGGCAGCGGCGCGGTCCAGTCGAGGCTGCGCGCCTAACCTCGGGACACACCGGTCCGTCTCGGTCTATCTCCGACCCTCGGGCATGTGCTCGAGCCAACGGCTGCGGCGCCTGCAGAGTCTGCGGCGGCTTCCCGGGCGGAGCGACGGCGTCGCGGTTGGCGCTGACGTTGGCGGCGAGGAGAGGGACGTTCTCGGGCAGGTCGGTGAGCGTGACGTGCGCACCTAACCCCAACCCTAACCCTAACCCTAACCCTAACCCTAACCCTAACCCTAACCCTAACCCTAACCCTAACCCGAACCCATACCCTAGGTCGGTGAGCGTGACGTGCGCACCCAGCGCGGCGGCGGTGAGACCGACGAGGCCGCACCCCGCCCCCAGCTCGACCACTGCCTTGCCTATCTCCGCGACAGTCAGAGTGGGTGGCATGCTATGGCGCCCCCCCCCCCCCCCCCCCACACACACACACAACTCGGGAGGCCTGCGAGGCCGGCGCTTCCCCGCGCCGCCCAGCGCTCGATGGCCTTGGAGAGGACCACGGAGCTGTCCCACACTGTCGAGGCGAACCCCAGCGCGCTAAAGGGCCGCTGCTGCAGCCTCAGGCCGACGAGCCGAGAGCCCGCCGTGAGCTGGTGCGCATAGTCGCGCTCGAACCGGTCCGCGTCGCTCTTGTGCTCTCGCGCCCAAGCCAGCCGCTCGAGCGCAGAGGGCTGCACGGCTGGGCTGCAGGCAGTACCTTGCGTGGCAGTCGTGCCGCCGGCTGGCCGCCGACGGCCGCAGCCGTCGCGTCGCTCCCTGTTGGCCGAAAGCAGGCGGTGAACGCGCTCACTCAGGTCCACCGCCTCGGCACGGCCGAGCAGCCCGTCCTCGATGACCACGAGGACCTGGAAGACGTCGGACACGCTTCCCAGGTGCGGCGAGAGAGAAAGCTCCGCGAAGAGAGGCGCGGCCAGTGCGGAGCAGCGGGTCGGCGAAAGGCCAGAGGCCTCGACGGCGGCGCGAAGCTCCTCCTCGTCGAGCGGTCCGTTGCCCTCGCTTCTTGCAGCCATGTACGTGCGCGTCGTTTTTCTTCTTTACTTTGGTAGTGGGATTCCTGGCTGGAGCCGAGCAGGAGGGCCTGGCGCACAACCCCTGGTCAACTGAGGGTCCTTCCCCTTTAGACTGTACGGCTTTAGTGTGGGTATAGAATCGATCTCGGCAATCAAAATGGAAACATGCGACGCCCTTCCCTTTCAGCCCTACACATGCTACAACTGACAGAGCACGCTACTGGAGAAGTCTAAGAGGGCCACCAAAATGTACTCGCGCGGCGGGCCTCTGCCTCACGCCTTGACAAAACACAGGAAGCCCGGCATCGGCAGAGTGTGCGTCGGCGCCCACCGGTGCAGCTCGCAGCGCTGCATCGCGACGCGGCGGTCGGTTTTCATCTCCAGCCCGCGGCACGCCGCAGACTCGTCGCACAAGCGGCGACACTCCTCCTCGCTGACGCCCCACCGCTCGGCGTAGTCGCCGGTCGGCTGGCCGCGCCTAGGAAGCAGCAGCATCTAGGAGTGATCTCGTGCGACCTCCGCTCTAGTCGCCCCCGACGTCTCGGGCCGCGCCCGCGTACTCTGCATGCGCCTGTGCGGTCGAGGGGGTGGGGGGGTGGGGGTGGGGGGTTGCCCAGCCGTGGGTGAGCGTCTCTGGCGCCGGAAGCGAGCCACGTCTCCCTCCGCCTCTCCCGCCGCTGTGCTGCGGCGCGCCTTGCTGCCCAAAGCCCGCGACATAGTACGAGGAGCGGCGGCTCGCGGACCCCGCGGCCTGCCCTGCCCCCGCCTGCGCTGCCCCCGCCTGCCCTGCCGCCGGCGCTGCCCCCGCCGGCGCTGCAGCGGTGGGCGCGTAGTAGTGCTGCCTCCAGTGCGGAGAAGCGGGCCCCGGCGACGGCGACGACGCGGGCGACGGCGACGGCGACGGCGACGGCGCGGGCGAGGAGGGCGAGGGCGAGGGCGAGGGCGAGGGCGATGACGAAGCTGGGGCCGCTCCTTGCCCCGAGAGGCTGCCGGCAGACGGGCCCAGCCCGCCCCGCAGCAAGTCTGCGGCTCCGGGCGGCGGCTCAGCTCGCTGCGCTTGGGCGGCCAGCCGCTCGCTGAGCGGCGTCCTACAGCCGACGTGTCTCGGACATGTCATCGACGTGTCGTGGACGGGCCGCTGCGTCTCGCGTAGCGGCGGCCTCGCTGCATCCAGCGCCGCCGCACGAGGGTTGGGGGGCGGGCGGGCGAGGGGGGGCGGGCGGGCGAGGGGGGGCGGGCGGGCGAGGGGGGGCGGCGGGGGCGGGAACGGAAACGGCGGCGGCGGCGGCGCGGGAAGCGGCGGCGGCGGCGGCGCGGGAAGCGGCGGCGGCGGCGGCGGGAAGAGCGTCTCGTAGCAGTCCTGCTGCGTGTTGTAGCAGTAGTGTCGCTCCTTCGGCAGCCAAGCGGCGCCAAACTTCGCGCAGAAGGCCTGCGGGTCTGTCGCACACGGCGCCTAACATCGAGTCATTCTCATCACTGAGCAGTACTGAACTGAATCATGAGCCAATCCGCCGCACGCGCGCCGGAGGGGGCGGGGCCGCCGGGGTCGGGATGCCGTCGCAGATGAGGTTCCGACGGTCTCCCGAGTCTCGAGACACAACGGAGCGGGAGAGGTCGCCGCGGTAGCAGCCGAGGGCGAAGTTCCAGTTGTTGTGTCGGTCGCCCGGCCGGCAATACGGCTTCGCCAAGTCGATGTCCGCCCACAGCCTGGCGTGGCATCAGCTGGCGGAGTGTCGTCTCTGTGTGTCTGTGTGTCTGTGTGTCGCCCCTGTGTGCCCGTCTCTAACGTCTCGCTCGCGTCCCCCCCCTGCAGCGTCTGGCGCATGCCCCACACGCACATGCGCATGTCGTGCCCGACTGTTCACCACCTCTCTGCATACCGCGTGCCTGGCGTGGTAGCGGTACTCGCCGTTGACGAAGCGGCCGTTGCACTCGTCCAGCTCCGCCTCGGCTCTCCAGGAGGGGAGGGGGCCGTAGATGCCTGCGATGGAAGCAGTCCTCTCGCGTGATCTCGCGTGACCTCGGCTCTCCAGGAGGGGGTGGGGGCAGGGGGGCGTGAGATGCCGAATCCGTCCATCGAGTAGGCGAGAAGCTCCTGTTCAACAGCTCGAGGTCTTCACAGCTCCTCTTCACAGCGCCGCCCCGCAGCTCCTGTTCACCGCTAGTAGGCTGCCTCCCGCACGGCACTATACTGCTACTACCACTACTATTGCTGCTGCTGCTGCTGCTGCTGCTGCTGCTGCTGCTGCTGCTGCTGCTGTTGCTGCTGCTGCTAGAGCAGCTCTCGCCTCGGGCGGCGGCATTACAGCGCCGCGGGCCTCGCAGTCCTGTCCCGGCTCGCAGAGCAGGTGGTAGTGCCACAGGGAGGTGTACGACCCCTGGTGGCCTCTCGCCGCGTAGCTCGAGAAGATGAAGCGGTTCCAGACCGCCCACGCCGACGAGTACAGCGGCACGCCGTTGAGCCTCCACGCGATCGGCTCCGTGCTCGAGATCTCAGTCACCTCGCCGACGTAGCGTGGCCGCAGCGGCATCCGCACCTGGTACCGCGTGTAATCTCGTGTCATCTCGGGCAATCTCGTGTAGTCTCGTGTCATCTGCGCATCCGCACCTGGTACCTCGCCTCGCAAAAGGGGCTCGGCCTCGCCTTGTGCCGCTGGAGCTCGATGTCGTGGTCGGGCACGCCGTTGGAGAAGATCACGCGTTCGCCCCGCGCTGTCCGGCGACGGAGGAGCGAGCGGTCAGAGGGCGAAGCGTTGGAGTTTGGAGTTCAGAGAGAAGTATTTGGGGCATTGTGGCGGACCTGGGTCGACGCAATGCTCGACACGGTTGCGCAGCCCGTGGAAATCGGCCGGGTAGCGGAGGTAGCCTTCCCGCTCTATGCAGTGCTGTGTCTTGAGCTCTGGCGCGAGGCCGCCGCGATGCGCCTCGGTGAGCGAGCAGCCGAAGGTTGGGTAGTCTCCGGTTTGGAGGCGGCGATGCGCGGTGAGGTTAGCCAGCGCGAGCAATTTCGGCATGGCGGCTCATGCGAGCGACGGAAGCGCAGCAACTACTGCGAGCGTGCTTCAAATGAGCACACTGTGGCCACGGCTGGGGGGTGACCACATGATACTCGAGTAGGGGACGCCCTCCTGACGGACACTCCCGACGAGGGAAGCAACGCGGACTAGGAAACGAGGATTTCCCATTGTGTCCCCTTCGCGTGCGAGCGTGACACTGCACTTGGCGCCGAGCGGCCGCGGCTCAGACCTTGTGCAGGCCTACCCTCAATGACCACGCCGGTCCGGACCGATGGCGCTCGGTGTGGAGCATCGAGCAAGCAAGACCCCCCCCCCCCCCCTTCGGCGCGCGCCCGAGCTTTGAACGGCCGCCAGGAGCACCAAGAGGACTGCTCATGGCTGTGGTCAAGGGGGCTTCGACCGGCCTCGGCTGGGGGGGCGGGTTGTCCCGGTTGCGGACGCCTTCTGCAGCCCCCTGGGATGGGGACAGCACCCCAAAACTGCCCCCTCGGCGGCATACAGCACTGCCAGCCAGCCTCTTCCTCCTCCTAAGGGCTGTACTATAGGCCATATTGCGCCGCCTCCTACTGGCAGCCGGCGCGGGCGGGCGCGCGCCGCGCGCGCCTCGGCGCGCGCACGGCTCGCAAAGCTCGAGCGAGTACTGCCGCCTGGCCGCCTCTCAAGGCTGCCGGGCGGCAGTACTCGCCTCGCAAGGCGCGCACCGGCTGCTCTGGCTGCTGCGCCGGCGGCCGCTGCGCTGGCCGCTGCTGCGCTGGCCGGCGAGCGGTACGGCCGCCGGCGGCCGCTGCACCCGCGCCTTCCCTCGCGGGCGCCGTCGCGCCGCGCGCGCCCAACTCTGCTGGCACACGGCACGCGTCGTCATTCAGCCGCGGAGAACAGGCGGTGCAGCGCGCGAAGCGCGCGCGATCTCGTACTTTTAAGGCTGGATCCGGCCATTCCAAGCGTATACCTTTGAGAATCCCCAGCGTGCCTCCCTCCCAGTCACATCTCAATATCTCGACTCTCCAACACAAGTGCAGCGATCGGAGTTCGCCCAGTGCTTTTTACTTTCTTTTTTTGGGCCCTGTGGGCACCCTAAATATGTGCTGCCCGCCTCGCTCGCTGCGCCTCCGTGGCGTGGCACCTCTACCTCGGACGCGACTACGTGGGCCACGCGAGCGCGAACATGACGCGCTTGCCGGGCACGCTCGCCGCCGTCTCGGCGAAGCTTTAGATGAGCGGACTAGCTCTAAGAGGCGAGTCGACTGGTGTGTGTCGTCGTGGTTTCGTATCAAGAATACTCACTCACTCACACTGGTGGCTACCGGTCTCTTGATTGCTGATTTTGACGATTCTCGTTGGACCGTCGCTCGGAGCGAAATCCCCAAACCTCTCAGCTCAAAGGGGGAATTTATTTGTTTGGGCAGTGTTCGACCGGGCTATCCTTTGCGCCTCTCTCTTACGGCCACGCAGTGCGTCCAGGGAGATTTGTTTTGTTTTTGCGTCTTAGTGCAGGTTTTCGCCGTTGTTGGCGCGGTTTTTTCTCCCGCAATTCTGCGAAGGAAAAATCCCAGTTTACTCGGAATCTGAAATTGTTTTTCACATTACGCGGATTTCCAAGTAAACTGAAAAACCAGATTACTCGGGACGACATTTCGACATTTTTTCCGTCGCAGTTTACTCGGGGCCCCGAGTAAACTGAAAAAAACAGGACCACATTCACATTTCTTTCCGTCGCAGTTTACTCAAGAAACCGATTAGTTAGACATTTCCGTCGCCCGAGTAAACATCTGGCTGGGAAAAGCCGCCGCCGAACGCCCCCCTCCAATCCAACGTGCGCAACCACTACACGGACTCCTCGCCCTTCGCACGAAACGCTGCTGTCACAACGTCTCGCCGCCCTGTGCACCAACGCCGCGTCTACACCCGCTTTCCCATCTCGCTACATGCGGATGCGCGCGACCGACGGCTGACGGGAGTTGAAACGCAGTCGATACAACAAAACAAACACTACAATTGACGACAAAGGCCTTGCTCGCCTTTGCGAGCCGGGGCGCCACTTTGGACGCCGCCGCCGGCTTTCCCGCCGACTTCTCCCCGCCGCCGCTCTTGCCAAACGCAGGGAAGGCGGTCTGGTCGTTGAGGTTGAGCACCTTCTCTTTGATGCTCGTGATGCTCGCGGAGGTCGGGTGCTCCGGAGCCTGCTTGAGTGCGGTTCCACCGAGGAGATAGTCGCCCATGGTTGCGGGAGGCGGCTTGCGCACCCACCCGTCGCGGCGGGTGGAGCGGGAGCGGGAGGCGGCGAACGCGTGGATCATGCTCTGTGTGCTTCTCGAGGGTTTCGTGCGATGTGTCTTCAGGATCGTGGCGGGCGGATCCGAGTAGCTGAAAATTTTTTTAACGAAGGCGGTCGCACAGCACATCAAAGAATTTTAGAAGACAGTCCCTCTCACGACTGAAATGGGTAAGCAGGCGAGCCGAGTAATCTGCGAGGAAATATTTGTTCGGTCCGAGTAATCTACAATCCTAACACAAAACAGGCCCCAAATTACGTGTGAGTGTTAGAGTTGTTTGGTATTGCTAAAAATCTCTCTCTCTCTCAATCCTAAAATTTTGTTCGATTCCGAGTATGTGGCCCTGAGTTATGTGTACGCCTACTCAGGGTGTGTGGCAGCCAGCTGGCTGTGTGTCTTGTGAGCCTGTTTGTGTCTGTGTGTCGCTCGTGCGTGTCGTCATCATCTGTCTAGCGTCCACCCATACCGCGTTGGTGTCCAGTCCGAGCCTGGCTGTTCTTCACCTTTCTACCTACCTACCTACTCCGAGTAATCTGTGTGTAGGTATATTGTTGGCAAATCAAGACACAGAGCTCACACAGAATCACAGCGGGAGGAAAGCGGCGAGATCTGTGCTCGCCGAGTAATCTGAAAAAAACATTTTCACATTCCGAGCAATCTGAAATTCTTCCTTGTGCGAATTCTTGTCGCACCAGACTCAAAGAGCGGGGCTAGCCGCCGGGTCTCGAACGGTGATGGCGCCCGCCGCGACCCCGCCCGCCACGCTGACTCGGTGATGGCGCCCGCCGCGACCCCGCCCGCCACGCTGCTCGCCGACATCGCCGCCGCCGACCTCGCCTCGCTGCGCGCTTTCCTCTCCGGCCGGCGGACGCGCGGCAGTCTCGACGCGCGGCTCGACACCGAAAAGCAGGACACGCTGCTGACCTGGGCCGCTCGCCACGGGCACGCCGAGGCGGTGCGGCTGCTGCTCGAAGCTGGCGCGAGCGTCGGGGCGACGACGGGCGGCGACGGTGGTAGCAGCGGCGGCGCGTCGGCGCTGTTCATCGCGTGCCAGGAGGGCCACCTCGAGTGCGCCCGGCTGCTCCTCGAGGCCAGCGCAGCGGTCGACCAAGCCAAGGAGGGTGGCGCCACGCCGCTGTTCATCGCGTGCCAGAACGGCCACCCCGAGGTCGCCCGGCTGCTGCGCGAGGCCGGTGCGGCAGTCAACCAAGCCAAGGCCAATGGCGCCACGCCGCTGTACGTCGCGTGCCACAACGGCCGCCTCGAGTGCGCCCGGTTGCTCCTCGAGGCTGGCGCAGCGGTCGATCAAGCTGAGCAGAATGGCGCCACGCCGCTGCTCGCCGCGTGCATCCAGGGCCACCTCGAGATCGCCCGGCTGCTTCTCGAGGCTGGCGCGGCGGTCGGCCAAGCCATGAACAACGGCGCCACACCGCTGATCATTGCGTGCCGGCAGGGCCACCTCGACATCGCCCGGCTGCTTCTCGAGGCCAGCGCGGCGTTCAACCAAGCCAACAACAAGGGCTCCACGCCGCTGTTCATCGCGTGCCAGAACAACCGCCTCGAGTGCGCCCGGCTGCTCCTCGAGGCGGGTGCGGCGAAGGACCAAGCCAGGGACAACGGCGCCACGCCGCTGTCCATTGCGTGCCAGAAGGGCCACGTCGACATCGTCCGGCTGCTCCTCGAGGCCAGCGCGGCGATCAACCAAGCCGACGAGCAAGGCGCCACGCCGCTGTACATCGCGTGCCAGAACGGCCACGTCGAGTGCGCGCGGCTGCTCCTCGAGACCGGCGCGGCGGTCGGCCAAGCCCGCAACAACGGCGTCAGGCCGCTGTTCGCCGCGTGCCACTTCGGCCACCTCGAGGTCGCCAAGCTCCTCTCCTCTTACGGCGCCTCCCGCGCCGCAGTGCCGCACTTTGGCACGCCCGAGGAGGTCGCGAACCGCCAAGGCCACGCCGACCTCGCCGCCTGGCTGGTCGCCAGCCGCGGCTGGACGCCGCTCGCGCACCTTGAGACCCTCACCGCCGCCCGCGCTCTCTCCCTGCTGCGCAGCGGCGCAAGCCTGCACGAGGGCGAGCCGACGCCGCTGCAGCGCGCCGCGGGCGGCGAGGGCGAGGCGGCGGCGCTGATCCGGCGGGCGGCGGCGCCGTGGTCGCCGGCAAGCCACTCGCTCTTCCCCGCGGCGGCGCGCGCGCGGGCGGCGCTCCTCGTCCTCTCGCTCTACGAGATCCACGAGCGGCACCATCTCGACTCGGCAGGAAACACGAACGGCATCGCGGCGCGCGACTTCAGCGCGTGCGTGCTGCGCTTCGCGGTCACGCGCGAGACGCAGTAAGGGGTAGCTGGGTACGTTCTGTGGATTTTGCGCGCACGGCGATTTCTTTTTCCATTACACTGCTGATGCTGCTTGTCTTTGTTTGCTCGACACTGGGGCCGAGACAGTGTGGCGCTGGGGACGGCACTTGGAGCACTTGAGGAGTGCAGTCGGTAACGCGCACATCCAGGGCCGGGGACCCAGCTGGTTTTCTTTTCCGTGCACGCGGGAGTCGCTTAGGCGGCTCCCGTGGTGTACCTGTCGGTTAGTGCCAGTGCGCGCCAGTCCCGTGCCCAGTAAATAAAGAAAGAAAACGAACAGCAAACCCCGGACAGCGCCTGACACGTGACAGCGCACAGCGCTGACAGCACTTTCTCCGACAGTCTGACAGGAGAAGTCTGACGACAGGAGACAGGACGTAACTGACAGCAGTAAGCACCGCCTCCAAAAGGGAAGCTGTATGTAGAAGCAACCAACACTCTCCAGCTTGGACACGCTTGAGAGAGCCGACTAGCAAAGAGAAAAAGGCAGCCCGGCCGCCGGCGGCGGCGAGAGCGAGTCTGTGGGCTCTAAGAGGTGGCCTCTAAGAGACGATGTGGCGCAGAGATGCTCCAAGCGAGGCCGACACCTCTGACGACGGCTCGCGGGGCTCCTCTTCTTGCAACTCATCCGCTCCTTCATCGCCGCCGCTGAGGCGGCCTGGCAAAGAGCGGAAGGGCTGCGTCGCGGTGCTTCTCGTGCTCTCGTCGTCGAGCGCCGACGCCGAGGCTGGCCTCGTCCGCCGGCTGCGCGAGGCGACGGCACGCGTCCTCGCCAAGAAGCACGGCCGCGACGCCGCGGCGAAGCTCCTCGGCCGCCTCGTCCTCCGGTCGCGCGCACGTCTGGGGCTTGCCGAGCTGCGGGCGATCCTCTCCGAGAGCCTCAAGCATGCCGATAGGTTCGCGCATTGGGAGTCCGCCGAGAGGCGCGAGCAGGCCAGCAGCAGCCGCCGCCGAAGCAGCGTGGCGCTGCCTCGGGCAGTGAGCAACGGAGGCGACGTCGACGACGCAGCGCCGACGCGTCTCCGCGACGGCGAGGGAATGCGATGACGAAGCTCATTCCCCGCCAAGTTGCTAACCTCAGGCGAGAGACGACCTCCGCGCTGCTGAGACGGCCGCCCTCGCCGCCGCCGCCGCGACCAGCGCCGCACCCTCCGCCTCTGCCGCCGCGGCGCTCGCGACGTGCCGGCTGTCGCTCGAGGGGGCGGCGGGCGGCGGCGGCGCAGGCGGCAGCCACGCTGCCTCGGTGTCTGCGGACCGTTCTCCGCTGCAGCGGCGGCGAGAGTGACTGAGTGACGGCTGGCTGCCGGTGTCAGGTGTATGCAGACCCGTCTGCTGCAGCGGCGGCGCGGTGCGTGCGCTTCATCTCCTCTCGTTCCGGCGGCAGGGAGGAGGCCCCTACGGCTGTGGCGTTTGCGTCTCGTGTATGGCATGTCATGCTGCATCGCCCCGCCATAGGAGCCCTTCGATGGCGCGGCGCGGCGCGAGGTCGGGCGCGCGCTGTCCGCCTTAGCGGCAGAGGCAGGGCCGAGCGCGCCGCTTGTGGTGGTGGCGCAGGGCTGCGGCGCGCTGCTTGCGGAGTCCCTCACTCGGGCTTGATCGTTGCTGGCTGTTCCATGATTGACTCTTTCTTGACCAGGCGACCCTTCCCTGACCCTTCCCCTCTGGACCTTCTTCCCTCTGGACCTTCCCTCCCCCTCGACCTTCCCTGGTTCACTCTTTGTCGACCAGGCGCGCTCCTCGCAGAGCTCGTCCTCGCGGAGGCGCAAGCGGACGAGGAGGCGGACGAGGCGGACGAGGCGGCGGAGGCGGCGGCGGAGGAAGAGGTGGGGGGCGAGGCGGCGGTGGAGGCGGCGGTCGAGGAGGGGGGGGAGGAGGGTGTGGAAGAGATGGCGGCGCGTCCTGCGGCGCCTGGCTCCTCCTCCTCTCTGCAGAGAGGAGGGGCTTAATTCGTGATGAATGGATTAACAGGTGAGCTCCTCCTCCTTGCTGGAGGGAGGGCGCACGCTCGTTGCTCTGTGGACAATCGGTTCGCCGCTTCCCCTCTGGCTCCCTGGCCGCCTCTCCGCCGCCAGGCAGAGTGGGGGCGAGGAGGAGGAGGCCCGGCACAGGGGCGGTGGCTTGGCAGTGGCGCCCTTCGCCCCGTCGGCACCGCTTTCCCCCCGCT
>NW_005195203.1:0-1202 GCF_000372725.1 Emiliania huxleyi CCMP1516
GAACATGAGACTGCTGGTCTAGAACGGTGCAGCAGCGGTGAGGCGCGCTGCCGACTCTGATCCGAGCGGCGAAAAAGAAATCGGTGCGACCTAGCGGTTCTCACTGCGGGGTAGATGTCCGGACTCTCTCATTGACATGGTCGCTCGCTTTGCGGCGCGCCAACGGACAGCCCCAAAATTGTGTGTTTGACACTTACCTTCGAGACCCAACTCGCTCGACGCTCCCGGACCGCTGCACGCCTCTCACCACGAACGAGATGTGCGATGGACCGACATTATAGAACTGCCCCTCATAACAAATTGAGCACGCGCGGCGCCTTTGCTTCAGAGCTGACCCGTAACCTGGTTTGTGGAGCTCCCACAGATGTTCTGACAGAGACCTGGCCGTTCTGACAGCGTTCTGACAGCGTTCTGACAGTGTTCTGACAACGTTCTGACAACGTTCTGACAGCGCAAAATCCTCCCCTCTCTTCACAGCTCAGGGGCTCTGACATTCCCAGTTGCCCCGCTCCTTCCCTCTTCCTGTCTTGAAGTCAAGGCGCGAGACACACAAGTCTCCCTCCGAGCCACGGACGGACTCAACACACACAACACGTCCTCCCAAGCGCCAAGGCGACACTCTCACGTTGAGGCGTAGGCCTTGTTCTGACACAAACTTGGTCCCCGTTCTGACACAAACTTCAACTTTCAACTTCGAGTCCAAGTTTGCCTGTTCTGACAATCTGTTCTAGATACCCGAATCCGGCGATCTTTGGTGGGCAACGTTCCCCGCTCCACGTATGTGAGGACCTCTGAGGACCCTTTGTGAGGACCTTTGCTCTGAGCGCTCTGCCACTCTCAGCGCACCTCCTGGGCAAGCTCTGGCTGGGGAATTAAGTCACGTGCAGTGCAGCCCAGACGTCAACGCGCCGGGCCGCCCTCGAGCCGCACGCCGGGGGTCTTTCCCTTCTCTGACTCAGATTGATGGTCGATGCGATCATGCGATAAGCGAAATCTGTAAATTTCCTTGAGTGAGATATTTGCTGCTGCGCTTTGACCTTCTTGTTTCTTTTTGAGGCACTCAAAATTCTTTTTTCCAGCACAACAACCGGCGCCGACGCCAACCCCTCATGGCGCCGCCGCTGAGTGCCGCCGCCGACAATCCGTGGGCCTTGCGCTCGCGGCAGCTGAGCGCCATCTCTCGCATGATCAACCTCGACCGG
>NW_005195202.1:0-1202 GCF_000372725.1 Emiliania huxleyi CCMP1516
CCGCCACCGATGCCTTCGGCGCCCTGCCGTCGACACTGCCGCCGCCGCAGAGGCCCCCCCTCCTACACACACACCGCCGCCCTCGCCCTCGCCCTCGCCCTCGCCCGCAAGGGCTCTCTTTATTCTCTGGCCCTCGTCGCCTGCAACACTCGCCCGACATGAACTTTAGCCCGCTCCCTCGTGACGCCGCCCTCCGCAGGCTCAACGTCCGAGCTTTGTCCCCCGTCACTCTCCTCTCATTTCAGACCCCACACATGCACATAGCTGTTCGCGCTTCCGACCAATGCAGGCGCCTTGCCTCACCCCTCTCACGGGCGGCCCCCATTCTCTCTGCTCTGCAGGACGCGCGCCGAGAGAGGCGCTACATGGTCGACTTCAATGAGAGCGAGGGCGAGTCGGCTTTCTTGGTTGTGAGATCAACAAGGGGCGTCTGGTTCGACAACCCCCACGTGTTCCATCGGAGCCTCGCAAATGTGCCAATCAGCTTTTGTTTCGCGCCTGAGGAGGGGGCCCAGGTTCAGACCGAGCTCGGGCCAACGGCTTTTGTCAAGGCCGGCATCACGTCGCTGCCGCCTTCGCTCCTCGGAGCTGAGGTGCGCACGCGCACGCCAGGATCGTCATTGTCCCTGCGGTGTCCCCGTCTCCAAACATTTACGTTTCTCCCTCGCGCAGGCGTGCGGCGTCAAGAACAACGTCGTCGTGAAGAAGGAGGCCGCCACCGAGGAGGCCGCCTGTCCGAGGAGGCCGTCGTCACCGAGGTGTCCGCCACCGAGGAGGCGACCATCAAGTCCGCCGCCGGCGAGGTGTCCGCCGCCGCGGAGGAGTCCGCCGCCACCAAGTCCGCCGCCGCCGAGTCTGCCGCCGAGAAGGCCGCCACCGAGGAGGCGACCACCGAGGAGTCCGCCACCAAGTCCGCCGCCACCGAGGAGGCCGCCGTCGCCGAGGAGGCCGCCTCCGAGGAGGCCGTCGTCGCCGAGGAGTCCGCCACCGAGGAGGCGACCATCAAGTCCGCCGCCGGCGAGGTGTCCGCCGCCGCGGAGGAGTCCGCCGCCACCAAGTCCGCCGCCGCCGAGTCTGCCGCCGAGAAGGCCGCCACCGAGGAGGCGACCACCGAGGAGTCCGCCACCAAGTCCGCCGCCACCGAGGAGGCCGCCGTCGCCGAGGAGGCCGTCTCCGAGGAGGCCGTCGTCGCCGAGGAGTCC
>NW_005195201.1:0-1202 GCF_000372725.1 Emiliania huxleyi CCMP1516
GGGGGCCCCCCCCCCCCCCCCCGACCCCCCCCCCCCACACACCGCCGCCGCGCGAGCGCCGCGCGGTGGCACACCCAGCTTTTTTCCTGACAAGATCCGATCCGTCCTCCCATCCCTCCCTTGGGTTGTCCGTTTTCTTTCTTTCTTTCTTTCCTTACAAGATCCTGCTCGCGCAGGTGGGGACCCTGTCCTTCTCCCACCCCTTGTTTGGTGTGTCCGTTTTATTTATTTCTTTAGATGCCCATCCTTCCCTTGTGGGTCCGTTGTGCCTGTTTTCTTTCCTTCTTTCTGTCGCGATGCGCTCCCCACTCCCGTTCCCCTGTGTCCCTGATCGTCCTTCCAAAATCCTGCTCGTGCAGGTGGGGACCCTGTCCTCGTCCCATCCCTCGTTTTGAGGAGGGAGTGAAGTATGTATGTCTGAGGTGAAGAACAGCCAGTCTCTATGTATGGGTGGAAGACGCAGGCTGGATCGCAGAACGGCAGGAGTGATGGCCACATAACACATGCAAATAAAGCTCCGCAGCTGCGCGCGGGTCTTCCAGTATCGCCTGAGACGGCTTACGCGAGAGGCGAGTGTGGCCGACATGCGTCATGCGAGAGTGGTCAAAGAGAAACAAACACATCTCTCTCTCTCTTAAAGAAACCATGATCGCACAAGCACATTTAAATGTCCCTAAATCCCATCTCGTCTCAGAGACAGAGTTTGATTTCATTTACAAAGAAAATGTGAATGAAATTCATCGCGATTCGGCCGATCGCACGGACTGAGAAGAAGCAGCCGTCAGCGTCTTTATTAAAATTAATCGACAGCCCGCACAACCGTTTGCGAAGGCGTCAAAAGGATAAAAGGCAGCAAAAAAGACGCAGCTAGCCCTCCGACTTCCGTTACGCGAGGTGCTCCGGCCAGGAGAAAAGGCGAACCGCGGGAGTCCCTGCTTGCCCGCGTTTCGCTTTCGCTTTCTTGCAACTCTTCTAGGTACTAGGTCCCAGAGCTTACCAAAGGAAAGGATGAGCACTTGGAGCACTTTCTATCATTGATTAACCTCCCACCCAGTAGACCCAGACCCACAATTAGTTTCTTCTTTTGCGTTGCCACCCAGCGCCCCTCAAGGCGGAGTAGACAGACGCCACACACTGTGGGACTCGACCCATGTCGGCTGTGCAGGCCATGACTATGGCGCAGCGCCTGGCGATGCAGCACA
>NW_005195200.1:0-1202 GCF_000372725.1 Emiliania huxleyi CCMP1516
TGACACGAGCCGGTGCGCGGCGGCGGCGCGGGTGATGCAGCCCAAGGTGACGGCGACGGCAGAGGGGGCGGCGCCGGCGGCGGAGGAGGCGGCAGCGGCGGCGATGGCCGCGGGGTCGGCCCGCCCGCCTTTGCTGCTGGTGCTGTGGGCATCATCACAGCTCAGCGGCGGTGTGCGACCAGGGCCAGTGGTAGACTTTCGACGCGGTGAGGCTGCTCTCTGAGCAATGACACTAGCAAGAGCATCATGTGTGTCATCGGAGTCACTTGTATTACGATACCACCACGCCGCCACGCTCGCAAGGGCCGCCTAAGCGCCTAAGCACCCTAAGCACCCCCCCGCTTAGGCCGCTTAGGCGCTTAGGCGAGTGACGGCCGGCTGCCCGGGGCCTGGCGTGCCTCCGCCGTGGGCTGAGCGCCCGGGAGAGCCACTCTGCAAGTGGTGTGCGAGCGTGTAGCCTTTAGCGTGCAGTCGGCCCCACCACATTTGAGATGAGTGAGACACCCCACCTTCTGTGCACTGTGGCGGCGCCCGCCAGCGCCCGCCGCCGGCGCGGCCGCGGCCGTCGCCGCCGGCCGGGCCGCCGCTCACACGCGCGGGTTACCCTCTTAAAAATTGCAGTGTGTTGTATGGCGAGAGAATATTGCTCACACGCGCGGGCGGGCGTGACGCGCCCATCGAAAAGCGCGTGTGAGTATTATTCTCATCAGCGGCGATCAGCCGCCGCACACGTGTGTGGTGTGTCCTGCGAGTCACGCGCGCCCTGAGAGTGAGACGTGAGTGCTGAGTGGTGGAGAGAGAGAGCTCTGACGTCTGAGTCTAGGAGTCACGGGACACAGCGGGGAAGCTCTGGTTATGTCAGTCCGCACTTGTCAGTGGTAATACCTGATACCTACAAGGCCGTATCCTTATACGTTATAGCTGTGCACGCCGCACGCGCGCAACGGGGACCGCACACACATACTTGACTCTCACAGACACACACGGTACGCACACATCTCTGAGCACAGAGCATGTCTTCCGACACACACGCTACACTTCTCACATCCATGGCAACTCCAGTACCCCACCCGACGTCACGACGTCGTACGTGTGCGCCGGCAAGCCTTATGGAGCGCGACACGAGGCGCTGCGAGACTAGCTGCGAGACTAGGCTAAAAGACCTGCGGCAGCAAGCTGGTTGTGCCGTCGCCGTAGCATGC
>NW_005195199.1:0-1202 GCF_000372725.1 Emiliania huxleyi CCMP1516
TCGCGGACGGCGTGCCAGACCTCTCCAAGATGGACCGCAACGAGGGCCTCGACGACGCCGCGCTGCAGGCGAACGCCAAGTACCACGCGCGGCGCAGCACCGGCCGGCCACTGGCCACTCGCTTCGGAGGCTCGTCGCACTACGACCTCTGGTCGCCCAAGGGTGTGGTAGGCGTCGATGGGCACCGCTACGCACTCATGGTCGTCGACGAGCACACCAGCACCATCACGCCGTACATCCTGTGGCATCGCCGACCCTGATGCCGCCGCCGCCGTCCCTGTCGCCCCCGCTTCCACCCACTAGCCAGTCGTGTTCCTCTTGGTGGTGGCTGGGATCAGCATAACGCCCTCTGACGACGCGGTCCGTGGCTGGGCCATCATGGCAACGGACGCACGTAGATTTTCGCGAGTTTGACAATTGGGATTCGATTTGGCTTAAGCCACAAGGCGCGTGAGCCTGAAATCATCGGCCAGGCAGTCGTCTCGGGCGTTTTGGCGAGTGCAGAAACATAATGCGTATACGTAGTACGTCAGCGCCTCCAGGCTGTGGCGCCAGGAAGGGGTACGTATGCGGATACATGATACGTCGTGCGTAACGCGGTCGTCGATGCGTGATTTCTTGTTGGTCTTTAAAAATCTCTCTCTCTCGATGCGCCTGAATTGGTAAAATTATGCTGCGTAAGTGCGGGGCAGGGCCAACATTGAAGTATTCTGTTCTGTTTTCGAAGGAAAATATGCGCTGTGAGCAGGTCCGGGGTGAGGGCCGGCCTTCATATCTGCTGTATTTTGATAACTGCGCCTGTCTACGCACCAGGTTACGCACCCGAAACCAGAGCATAAGGCGATGCGTATTCATTTTGTGGGTTGGGCATATCCATAGCGGGACTGACCACGATTGCCAATCTTCGGGGGAGTGACGGATAAAGGCGTGCGAAAGAGCTATTTAATACGAAAGCAGCGAATCAAAGTGATGGCCTGCCGCAGGCGAAGAAAATTTAGGGTTTGGGGTTCCCCTATGCCAAAGAACTCGAGCGAGGATTTCGGCGGCCGGCGCGCCGAGCACAGCGGTTCGCGCTGCCTGTATGCTCGCGCTGGTTACACCGTTGCTGTGGCCGTCTTCGTCCGTATTGTACACCGAGCTGGCGCCACAGCAGAGTACAACAACACTCAACAGCTCGAACGAGCTGCTCCACTGGTGGGAGT
>NW_005195198.1:0-1202 GCF_000372725.1 Emiliania huxleyi CCMP1516
TGCTTTGCGCGTTCGAGGGCTTGCTGCAGGAGTCGGGCGGCTGCATGAGTGACGTGCTGGGCAACGACATTGACTGGGCGGTCGCGATCGAGTCGGGCGCGCACCGGGGCGGCGTCCTCGCCAGCGACGCCGCCTCGCACTCGTACATGCTGCACGCGATGCACACCGACCACGCCTTTGGGGGGAGCCGCCTCTCTCTCCCCCGCCTCGCCGAGCACGTCGCTCGGGGAGGCTTCCGCGTGGAGCACGTCGGCGGCGGCAGGCACACGCGCGCACGCACGCACGCACGCACGCACGCACGCACGCACGCACGCACGCACGCACGCACGCACGCACGCACGCACGCACGCACGCACGCACGCACGCACGCACGCCGCTCACCCACGCGCACCGCCCTACTTTGCATGCCATGGGGCTCCTGTCCCTCTACCCAATGGATTCGTTTACCGTGCCTTACCTTAATTGCAGGCACGTCGTGCTGCCTGATGGCCCGGGCAGTGACCACGGCGGCGGCGTCCGCGACGACGACGACGGCGCGCTCCCGTTTGCGCCGTGACTTGTTTGCGCGCGCGAGAGCGCGCGACCTTGGGTGTGCAGTCTCTGTGTGCGCGCCGGGCGCTGTACGTGCTCGTCAGGCGCATTTACCATCTTCGGGCTTGAGATGTCAGTGAGAGTGTGTGTCGTATGGAGACGGAGGTGTGGCGGCGCGGTCTCTTAGCTTTCCTCATACCTCAATGGGTCTTCGTCTTGTGTGCGTTCTGACTTCACTGTCATCTGTGAAACTTGTGTATGAAGAATGAAGGCTGTAGGCTGGTCACTATGTCAAAACTACAGGGGTAGGCAATGAAGCGGAGCTCTGCGCCCTTTCCCACCCGCCGGGGGGGCACCCAGGCCGGCCACCTGATCGGTAGTGGTGGACGGGAGGCGCGAACAGCGCCATCTTGGGGTCTACACGCCGACCAGTGCTCCCGTCAGTGACCAGGAAGAGGGGCTGCGTGGCCTTCTCAGCCGCCGGCCGCGCGTCCGTGTGGTCTACAGTTAACGAACCAAAAGCCCTGCTTCCGTTTTAACACAAATTGGGTGGCGAACTCGGCGCCCATAGCTCTGGCTCGAGTTTTAGCTATTATGTCGCGAAACGCATAAGCCGCCCCAGCGAATGGCCGATACGGCCGGAATCGAAGACAGTGCCGGGGCGGCTAATG
>NW_005195197.1:0-1202 GCF_000372725.1 Emiliania huxleyi CCMP1516
GACTGCGCCGGCATCGTGGGTACTGTCGCGACCATGCGCGGCAAAAGACCCTGCGGTACCGGCGGTGGGTGGGATCTCGATGGGGGCGGCGCGCGAGGCGCGCGGTGAGCGAGGCGGTGGGAACGGCGTCTACGGCGGGCCCCGCGCGACGCGCGCGGCGCGGCGACATGTGGGAGGCGCGCGCGGCGAAGATGCGCTGGGCGAAAAGCGGGCATGACGCGCACCCGGGCCTCGGGCGAGGCAAGGGGGCGAGCGCCCGACTTGAGGAAGTCGACGCTGAGGCCATCGACGCACAGGAAGACGTTGCTGAGCAGCAGCACAGTGGCAGACCTCGCGCCCCAGCCCTTCTTGGTCGCCATGAGGATGAGAAGGCGCGCGGCGCGGAAGCAACCAACAGTATGTGCAAACAGCGTGCCTGCCACGTCGAAGCAAGGGTGAGCACTACGCCGAGCCTGGCGAGGTACTTCCAGCCTGCTGTGGGAACAGCTGACGCAGTCTCGCCGAGGCTCGCCCCAGCAGTTGACTCGGCCAGACAAAAACCCCGAGAGGCGTGGGAGTACCTCGCCAGCGCCGAGCCGAGCTGACGCGCCGAGGGCGAGGCGCCGGCCAGTCGCAGCCGTGAGGCATGCCACAGCAGCAGAGGCACCTGCCACCCATTGGGCGGGCAGACAGACGGCCAGGGCAGCACTGGCAACGTGGCAAGTGCAACGCGCCTCATGTCGGAGAGCGACCGTGCCTCGTTCGCCGCTTATGATGTAGAGTTTGTTGTAGAGATTTCACGTTGTAGAGCGCCTCTACATCGCTCTACAGGCGACTCACATCGTCACGCGGCGGATGTAGAGCTCTACAGCTCTACAGCGCTCTCCAGCGCTCTACATCTCTACAGCTCTACAGCGCTCTACACTCTACATCCTCTACACCCTCCCTCAGTCTGCCCTCCTCGGGGGGGCTCCTCTCATGCCCACAACACCACCATCCTGCTTCTGCAGCGTGCAGGCAGCCGCGCGCAGCAGGTAGGGTCCCGTCGTCCGTCTGCTTGTGGTTGCCGCTATTGCTGTGCACCCAGGCACCCTCCCTCGCTCCCTGCCCCCTCCCTCGGCCCTCCCTCCACGTCTCCCCGGTCCCTCTAGGCTCCCTCGCTCGCTGCTCGCTCCCTAAAGCCTGGTAGGTTTGTTGTTTAGGGATTCGGGTTGTGTCCTGCG
>NW_005195196.1:0-14199 GCF_000372725.1 Emiliania huxleyi CCMP1516
TACCGCCCCCACCCTCTCCGCCGCCCAGTCCGCCACCCTCGCCCTCACCGCCGTCGCCGCCGCCGTCGCCGCCGCCCAGCCCGCCGCCGCCGCCCTCGCCGCCAACGCCCTCGCCGCCGCCACCGTCTCCGCCACCGTCGCCGCCGCCCTCGTCGCCGCCACCGTCACCGCCACCCTCTTTGCCGCCACCGTCGCCGCCGCCCTCGTCGCCGCCACCGTCACCGCCACCCTCTTTGCCGCCACCGTCTCTGCCTCCACCCTCGCCGCCGCCGCCCTCGCCGCCACCGCCCTCGCCGCTGCCGTCGAGCGAGGAGGTTCCGGAGGAGACGCCCGCCGCGGCGGCGAGCGCCTTGCATTCTGCGCCGTGCGTCTGCCGACCCACCCCTTGACCCACCCCGCTTTCATTGATGCGTAGGGCGACGCCGACTGGACCGTCTCGGCCAAGGAGTCTCCGCCAGCGGAGAAGCTCGCCCCGGCGGTGAGCGCCTCGCACGCTGCGGTGCAACGCAGAGCCTCAACTGTTGACGCACCCACCGCTTGCGCGTGCGCAGGGCATCCCCGACAGGACCACCCCGTCGAACCCGCGCCGCAAGAAGCGCCGCAAGAAGGGGCGCAAGGGCGCGTCCGCCCCGATCGTCCGCGCCAAGAGCACCGCCCCGGTCGGCGGCAACAACCGGTTCGGGGCCCTGCTCGGAACGAACGGCAACGAGGGCATCCTCGGCGGCACCGGCAAGGTGCCCCGCGGCTCCACGCCGTCGACCACAGACTCGGTGCTCGCCGCCTGCATACATGCGGCCTCCTCCCCCGCTCGCCGCTCAACCGCCAGTCTCCCGCCCTCCTGTTCAGGGCGCGACGGCCAACGTCGAGACGACCACGATTACCACGCCGGAGGGCTCCGTCTCTGCCTCCGGCTGGTTCTCTTGGCCCAAGTTCTGCCCGTCCTACTTGCTCCGCCTCTTTGCCATCCTCGCGCTGCTCTGCCTCGGAACCGCGTTTGCGCTCTCCTCGTACCCTGCCACCTCCGCGCTTCTCTCCTCGCAGTGGCACGAGTCCCCGACTTCCTTTCCCGCAGTCACAACGCCGATCGCGCCGGCATCGCTTAACGGCTTCTGCGAGGTTGGCGGCATCGACACCAGCTCGTTTGTGGCCATCGTATCGTCGGACAGCGCGCCCGCCAACCACCCGGTGCGTGCTCGCTCGCGCGTGCTAGTATCCGCGCCGCGCAAGCTCGTGACTAACAGCCCGCTCTCTGTTCAGGGCGGGCACGACGAGGGGCGCTCGTTGGAAGCACTGATGGACGACGTCAACGAGGCGGTGGGCGAGCCGTTGCACCTGATTGGCCAGCCGCCGGCGTCCGTCAAGGAAATTTACGAGAAGCAGCCGGTGAGCGCCCCTCTGGCTCTTTGTGTGTGCGAGCTTTGTAACCCGCTGACGGAACGATTGCCTGTGTGTTTGCGAGTAGGCCGAGGCCGACTTGGAGACCGTCCTAGCCTCGCGCAACAGCATGGAGCGCAAGGGCGAGCCTGAGTTCGACCTCGTCGGTCCCGTCTACAGCAACAGGACGGGGATCATCGCTCGGGGACGCGACACCGTCTTGCCCGTGAACGACACGTCGCCCGAGTTGCGGCCCGCCGACGCTGGGAAGCCTGGGATGCTGGAGGTGCGGAAGCTGGTCGAGACTGGCCTCGGCGCGCCCGTCGCTAGCATGCACGCCGGCGGCGAGTGGCGGGCGATTGACGGATTGACGGACGTTTATCGAGTGCCAACCAAGGATCTCTTCCTCCAGCTTGGCCGGGCCGTCGACCCTCTTCTCGCGGAGCCGGCGTGGCCTGAAGAGGTCCGCGCCGCTCAGATCTCCGACTCGAACGCGGTCGAGTCAGATATCTTCTCGGTCTCAAGTGCGTGCGCCGACTGGCAGCCACGCTGCGCCGCCCCTGCGTGGCACGAGGAGCCTCACCACGCGACAAGCCGCCCGCGGACCGACAAGCCGCCCGCCCCGCCAGCCGACGAACTCTCCATCGACCCCGCCTCCCCGTTCAACTTTCCCTTCATCAGCGGACACTCCTCTTCCGCGCCTGGCCGCGCACAGCTGCGCGGTCAGCTTTGGGCCGCCTTGTTCTTGCTGCTCGGAGCGTGCGGCGGCGTGCTGCTCTCGGTGCGGAGGAGCAAATCGGGGCGCCTCGTGCGGTGCCGGACGGGGCACGGCGCGTGGCTGCTTCTACTCGCGATGCTTCCGCTGGCATCGCCAGTGTCACCGTCGCAGAATGCATATCTTGTTTCTGGCGACGTTCCGACGTGGCCGTTCGCTGAGGGAGACCATTGGCAGCGGAGAGACAACATCAGCACCCACAAGCAACTCAACGCCGGTCGGCGCAGGCCACACTGCCCGATCAGCATGGATCTTCTGCTCAGCACATTCATTACAAACAAGCGGAGTAGGGGAAATCGGTACAGCAGGCTGCAGGTATTTCGCCATGCGATGCGCTCATATTTTGATCTCCCCATCAATGGTTTCTACTTATTCATCCAACTCGACGAGGAGTTCAGCAGTCAAAGGCAAAACCTAGAGAACGAGCTGACTTCTTCCCTCGGCAGCCGCCTTCAGCACTTGGAATTTACACGCATATTGACACAAGCCAAATGGAAATGGCTTATGAGCTCAATCGGATCCGACAAGCACTCAGGGCGGCTTGTCTTCTTCCTTCAGAATGATGACCATGTCTTTATCGACGTCGACACTTCCCTGCTATGTCAAGGGCTTATGCTGCTACACTCAGAGCCGTCAAAGTTCAAGACCTTGTACATGTCACATTGGCCAGAGGCACTGCGTCTAACAGGCAAAGTGTCACCACCTCAGCGCATTGGGGGCTTTGTTCGTACCAACCTGACTATGTTAGACGCTGTTCAGGTGTTCAACCTGGGCTTTCTTCATCACATCTTCGTCGAGCTTGAATGGCCTCAAGGGCTGCAGGTCCGTCGAATCGATCGACTCATCATGCAACGGGCGGTGTGGGGAACATTTGCGCAATCACTTCTTCGTACGGCAGACACAGAGAACTCGTTGCAAGCCTTCTTTGTGCCGTTGCGTGAGTTGTGCCGCAAATTTGATGGTTACATGCACGTCGGAATTCCTTTTGCGAAGGTGCCCCAACTTGAGATCAACCATACGCAGCCCGTGCGGTCAGCAGATAGTCTGAAGCAGGTAATGCTCGCAGCCGAGAAGCTGCAGAACGACCCGTGGTCCCGCGGGAATAATTTTTCCGTTCCCGCTGAATGGGTGTCTGTAATGCTTGACCTATATGGTGTGCCGCGGACGACTTCAATGGACCTCTGAGTGGGAGGTTCGGCCCGGGCCCGCCCTCCTGCGGCCAGGCTGGGTGCACCCGGTACCTGTGGGCGTCGGACCGCGATAGGCCCGATGGTGGGACCATTGTTGGAGCCCGGGATATCAGGATGTGAGCAGTCTCCGGGCGTGTTTTGCGCGGTCACGTAGCTATGTCTCCACGTGGCCTGCGGCTTCTGTGAGTCAAACCACGCTTGTCAGGGATGGGTATGGCATGTGTTGCGAGGCTGGTGAGCTTTCTGGCCGTCAGATTCGGCTCTACCGTCCGGTGTGAAAGGATTGTTGTGTGGATCGGCCCCTGGTTTATCAAAAGTAAATGTGAGATATGAGTTATGTCACACTTGAGCCTCTATGAAGACTCTATCTACGGGGTGTGGACCCTGAGTTGACCAGGGGTTGTGCGCCGGGCCCTCCTGCTCGGCTCCAGCGAGTAGACAAGTGTTGCCATCAACAGAGTAGAACGGGGTGTGGACCCTGAGTTGACCAGGGGTTGTGCGCTGGGCCCTCCTGCTCGGCTCCAGCCAGTAGACAAGTCTTGTCATCAACAGAGTAGATGGATCTGACCTCGGGGCCGATGTGACCAAGCGCTGGTAGCGTGGTTTGACCTCACACCCATGGTCTCACAGTGTGCCGGCAGTCGCCGAGCAGTGTCGCTCACACAAGCCGCAGCACAAGTGACTGAGGGCCAGTGAGGGCGAGCCCATCGCTGTCACAGCTGTGGCAGCCGCACAGTAGGCTGAGTCAACTGTGCAGAGTGTGTGAGCAGCAGAGGAGCTGCTCTCCAGGCTTCTGTCGCAAAGAGCTGCACGCCACCGAAAGCGCTGTCGAGGTTCGCCGAGCGCGGCGAAATCCGGGGACGCCGTCACCGACGAGCGCGTTGGACTTTTCATGGTCGACAGCCGCGCTCGAGCTGGAAGCACTCATCATCCAATCAGCCGTGGTGGTGTTGGCCCCACAAAAAGTTGGGGATTGCCCTGGCAGCTGGTGTCGGAATAAATAATGTGAGGACTGGGTACCTTACAGAAACAAGTTTCTTCCATAGTGTACGATAAACCAAATCTCTGGTGCAAAAATAGACTGCAGCCCAACCCCTAGAATTCCGATTGCCTCCTCTCTCTCTCTCGCTTTCCGTGTCTCGCCTGACTTGTTACGTAAAAACGCCCCTACAGCCCAAAAATAGACTGCAGGAGAAGAGTAATGCTGAGGCTCTTCCTGACCGCGACCGCCGCCGTCGTGGGCCATGCCCTGTCCGCCGCGACGGACAACCGGGCGAGCTCCGCCGCAGCGGTCAATGAGAGGGACGCGTCGCTCAAGGCGTCGGACGCGGCACTCGAGGAGCTCGCTCGGCTTCGTGAGGGGCTCGCTCTCCAGGACAAGCACGTAAGCAGCAAGGGGCCGGTGCGAGGGCTGACTTATGCTGTGCTGCCCGACGCGCCGTCCCGAGCGGGCGCTTCGCGCATGGTAGCTTCGCAGAAGGAGACTACGGCCGGCGCCTCTGGGACGTTTGTGGTCTACAATTCGCCCACCAAGACTTGGGCAGACGCCAAGGCTGACTGCGAGAGCCGGGGGCTCGAGCTGGCCTACATCCTGTCCGAAAGCGAAAACGACGAGCTTAAGGAATCCGCGGGCACCGCAAAGGTATGGATTGGAGCCACCGACGGTGAGAGCGAGGGTGCGTGGTCAACGTGGGCCGTCGGGGAGGCCATGAGCTACGCCAACTGGAATATCGGCGAACCAAACGACAGCGGAGGTGAGGACTGTGCCATGATGTTCGGCAGCAACGGTCTATGGAACGATGCTGCTTGCTCCCGGACCCTGGCGTACGCTTGCAGGGCGGAGAGCCCACCTTTCCTCTGCCAGGCGGGGCGGGGTGAATCTGGTGGGTCGTATGCTAGCGGCGACTTTGGCGACAACTCCAGGGCTGCGTGTGCTGCAGTGTGCGATGGCAGCAACGACTGCGTTGCCTTTGACGTTGCGAACACCGACAAGGCCAACGCTTGCCGTCTATACGCCGCAAACACCGAGCCGAGGCTGGGAGACGGTGGCGCCGACAACCGACAGTACTGTCAGAGCACCACGCGGTCAGCGTGCCGTGCAGTTGTGTGCGACTCGGACAAGGTCACCCTGACAGCGGCCCGGACAATGGGCTGCACCAGCATCACTAAGACGCTCGTCGCAGAGGGCGAAAGCGGCGACATCACGCTGGGCTGCCTGCAGACGGTCAGCAACATCAACATCTACAACCAAGACGCCCTGGCCAGCCTCAGCTTCCCCTTGCTTGCACGCGCGGGCTCCATTTCACTTGACAGCAACACATACCTGACCAGCCTCAGTTTGCCGCGGCTCACCGACGTCAACAGCCTTCGTTTTGAGTTCAACTTACTGCGTAGTCTCAGCATGCCACTGGTCGCCAACGTCGGGTACCTTGGGTTCTATTACGGCCGCGATGAGCTGACCAGCCTCAGCCTTCCGCTGCTCACCAACCTCGGACAGCTTACCATAGACTACACAAGAATTGCCAGCATCAGCTTCCCCAAGCTCGCCAACGTCGAAGGATCCATCTCCATATTGGCCTCCGACTCTATAACCAGCCTCAGCCTCCCGCTGCTCACCGACGTTGGAAGTGACCTCGAGCTGTACAATTGCTAGTCAGCCTCAGCCTCCCCAAGCTCACCAACATTGGTGACAGCCTTGGGATTTATAGCAACCATCGATTGACCAGCCTCAGCCTCCCGCTGCTCGCCAACGTTGGACGGGGCCTGACGATTCCCTCAACTGACCCAAGCACGATTTATAACAACCCTCAACTGACCGTGCTTGCTTGCTCCCAGGCGCTGGCGAACACTTGCAGGGCGGAGAGCCCACCTTACCTCTGCCAGACCGGGCAGGGTCAATATGGTGCGTCGAATGATGGCGGTGACTTTGGCGACAAGGTTTTGTGCGCTGCAGCGTGCGATGGCAGCGACACCTGCGCTGCCTTTGACTTTGCGAGCACGGGCAAGGCCAACGCTTGCCGTCTATACGCCGCAAACGCCGCGCCGAGGCTGGGAGACGGTGGCGCCGACAACCGACAGTACTGTCAGAGCACCACGCGGTCTTAAGACTCGGGACAACTGACCAGCCTCAGCCTCCACAATTTCGCCAACTGTGGAGGCTGGCCAATTGGACAGCAGACCTCGCAACGAGCAAATTAGCACGGAAGGCGCACCAGTGGAGATCTAGTGGAGATCCTGCTGGACGAGGCCTCGCCAGCACGGCTCTCGCCAGGTGCGTGCTGGTAGCACGCATCGCACAGTATGACGCATACACACGCGCATGCGGCGTGAACGCGCTAGCCACGTGCTCCTTCGCTCGGGGCACGGTCGCACAGACCGGCAAGCGACCACAGAGCCCGCCGGTGGCGAGGCGCCGCGGCTACAGCTTCTGTACTCAATTACTTCCTGTCAGGGCCCCGCGTGCCCGAGGACGATTTTGCCGCCGTCGAGCCGAACGGAGCTCGGAGGAAGGATGGAGCCGGGGCGTGCGCCCTCCGCTTGTGGGCTTGGAGGATCGGGGGGGGCGGGGGGGGGGGCGCCAGGGACACCGGGACACCGGCTCGCCGTGAAGGGTGGGCTACGGCGAGGCGAATGGGGAGCGAGCATGCTGAGCATGTACTCTGAATCTGGAGCATGCCCCTCGGGGTACGCGTGCGTGCCGGGGTACCGTGAGCTGCGTCCGATGTCCGTGCCGCGTGCGTCCGAAGGTCAGTCGTTCGAGCATCCGCTGCGTTGTTGTAACTTTTGTGATAATTGTGATTTGTATCGCTGCGTAGACCGTAGTAGCGAGGCGGTGTTGAAGGTTGTGCGGCGACCGGCGTGAGCGTGTGTGAGTATGTGTGCGAAAAAAACTCGACCCACGTAGACACAAGGAGCGCGCGCCACAATGGCCGCCTCCGTGTGACACTCCCGATTCCTTTTCGCGTGAGCACCAGCCTGAGCCCGCCCAGCAGCTGAACCGCTCCCTAAGTCGAAGGAGCATCATCAGTCTCACCCACTTCGGTCGCTGCCCACCGTCTCCGCTCCCTCCCGCTTGAGCCGCCGTCGCGGCCCCCCTCGTTCGTCCCACTGGCTGTTGGCCTGTTCCCACGTTACCTCCATTATCCCTCCTCCTCCGCGACTCCCTCAAGGCCGGCCGAGCCTCCTTCCACCCAGTGAAGAGCTTCCTCAGCCACTCGATGTGTTCCTCTCTCTTCATTATGCGCGCCGTAGCCTCATCATTGAGCTGGATCCACCTCTGCACCGCGCCCGTCGCCGCCTCGGCCACGACTTGCAAGTTCCTCGTGACCCCGGCGCCAAGGTCCCTCCGGCTCTTCTCCGAGAGATCATCTACCAGCGCCGGCAACACCCCCCCGACGGCTGGGGCTAGTGCATCGGCCGCTATGGTCTGGATTATTGTGTTCTTCTTTCCTTTCCTTGAATTTACTGTGGGGCACACTGTGGCGGCCCGTGCCGACTGCCGTTCCTCTCCCTTCCATTTATTTTCTCAAGCTAAAATTTTCAAGGCGTGCGGCGGCCCGCATACTACTTCATCCGGCACAAGTGATACAACAACGTGAGCTGCGCTCGGGGCCGACTAGAGTGCCCTCCTGGTCACTGCGCCCATACCTCCACCCTCTTGGGCAGCAGCTGGTCCGACAGGTCCTCTCCGTGTCCTAGGCAGCCGCGGCCGCCCTCGCCCCAGGCAAAAACAGCGCCATCACCCGTGCGGGCGAGGTTGTGGTGTGCTCCAGCTGACACAGCGACGACGCGCTTCCCCGCAAAGGCCTCGACCTTCCTCGGTAGCGGCTGGCACTCCTCGTCGCCGTGGCCCAGCCGGCCACAGCCTCCATTGCCCCAGCTCCAGACGGCGCCGTCAGCAGTGATGGCGAGGCTGTGGCCGGCTCCAGCCGACACAGCGACGACGCGCTGCCCAGCAAAGGCCTCGATCTTCTTGGGTTGCAGCTGGGTCTGCTGGTCGCCGTGGCCCAGCATGCCATCGGCTCCATTGCCCCAGCTCCAGACAGCGCCGTCGGCGGTAATGGCGATGCTGTGCTGACCTCCAGCCGACACAGTGACGACGCGCCGCCCAGCCCACGCCTCGATCTTCTTGGGCAGCAGCTGCTGCTGCTGGTCGCCGTGGCCCAGCCTACCGAACAATCCACCGCCCCAGCTCCAGGCGCTGCCGTCAGCGGTGATGGCGAGGCTGTGGTACTGCCCAGCTGACAGAGCGACTACGTGCTGATCAGCGAAGGCCTCGATCTTCTTCGGCAGCAGCTGGTCCTGCGTGTCGCCGTGGCCCAACTGGCCAAGGGCTCCATAGCCCCAGCTCCAGACGGCGCCGTCGGCGGTGCGGGCGAGGCTGTGGATGCCTCCAGCCGACACAACGACGACGCGCTGCCCAGCAAAGGCCTCGACCTTCTTTGGCAGCGGCTGGGTCTGCTCGTCGCCGTGGCCCAGCCGGCCCGATTCCCCGCTGCCCCAGCTCCAGAAGGTGCCGTCGGCGGTGAGAGCGAGGCTGTCGAAGCCTCCAGCCGACACGCTCACGGCGCGCTCGCCTCCCAGCGATGTAGAGGGGAGGCGGGTCGGCGTGTTGAGCCGCGTCACGCCCTCGCCGTGCCCGAGAATGCCCGGCATCCATAACTCAGCCTTTCCGCACGACGAGAGCCGCCCCTCGCCGTCGATGAAGAGGCTGTGCCGGAAGCCCGCTGCCACCCTCGCCGGCGGGTTGGACTCGCACAGCAACGCAGCAAAGCACAGCCACCGCACGGCGCAGCTCTCGCCCTCTGGCTGCGCCGGCAGCTCGAAGCCGCGCTCTTGCGCCCACAAGCGGATGGCCTCCGCCGCAAGCGAAGAGTGGAAGAGCAGCGAGACGGCCGCGGCGCGAGCGATGTCGAGGGGGCTGTCGCAGCGGGAGAGGGCGCGCTCGAGGAGGTCCGTGGGGAGGTCGAGGAGGCGGGCGGGCGGCGGCGTGTCCGGCGAGGGGGCGGCGGAGGAGGAGGAGGTGGCCCCGGGGGCGAGGCGGCGCGAGCGGCGGCGCGGCGGTTTAGACATCGCGAGAAAAAAGAACATACCCAGCAAGGAGTGAAAGTACAGGAAAAGAAATCGCGGGCTCGCGGAAAGAATTTGTACCAGATCGGCGCCTGCATGGGTGCCCTCTAGGGCGGCCCCCGCGCCCCCCCAGAGGGTTGAAAGGAAATTGCCAGGGTAAAAGAAGATAGAGCTCAAAAGAAAAGAATTTTAAACGAGAAAAGAATTTACCACGGAAAAAAAGAATTTTGGGCACGGTCCTCCTCTTTGAGGGGGAGCTGGAGGAGTTGCGGAGCGGCCCGGCCCACGGCGCTGGCGGGGGGGCAGGAAGTCCCGCGACGGGCGCCGGCGGGGGGCGCGGCGGGAGCGAGGGGGGGGGGGGGGGAAGGGGATGGAGTCGGAGGATGATGGGGATGGTCCTCTCGGCGAGCACCACGGTGCTCGCGGATTCGACCATCCGCCTGACTACCAGTCTGACGACGCCCTCTGTGAGGAGGACGGCATCTGTGAGGGCGACGGCTTCTAAGCCGTCGCCTTTGCAGTGCCAGTCCCGTACCCGGTGTCGTGCGACTATGACGAAGTTAGACGCGCGGCTGCAGCGCGCCCGCCCCAGGCTCGGCGGTGCGCGCGTGTTAGCGAGAAAGTTGCGGGGAGAGCCATGCCCGACTTTTTGAAGGTGAGGCCTCTGCGACGAGTGCCAGCCGCGCTGCGGAGCCACACCCTTCGAGCCGCGTCCCGTCGGCACTGCCCCTGACTGTGTCCCGCCTTGGCGGCACACACTCTCGACGAGGACAGTCCGGCCTACGGGAACGTGTCGCGCGCCGGCGACGGTTGCGCGTGGTGGTTTCGAGTACGAAGCGAAGATGGCACGACCACCGCCCTGCATCGCAGACCGGGCAAGGAGAGGCCGCCGCTCCCGTTCCGCGAGGAACAGGACGAGGAGGTCTCCCCCCCTCCCCCGGCCTGAGCAGCGACGTGTGGAAGGCAGCCCCTTGAGTCGAGGGCGGCGCGACCATTGCGCCGACTCAAAGACCAGCTAGCTGGCCCGTTCAGTACAATGTTCGCGCCGCCCCGCTCCGCGCCGCCCGCCGCCGCGCCGCGCCGCCGCCAGATGATTATATGATTATTAATTAATAATTAATTAATTAATAATTAATTACCCCACCCGCCACCGCGAAGCGAGGTTGGCAGCAGCGACTGGCAGACCGCACAAAAACGCCTCTGTCGACCAAAATAAGGCTAGGGTGCGCAAAAGCAAGACTGCATGCGCCCAGGCGGATCTGGCTAGCCAGGATGAGCCCCTCGCAAATGACCCGCGAGACACCGCTCGCGATTATAAATAAATCGGCTATCAGCAGCGACTGGCAGACCGCACAAAAACGCCTCTGTCGACCAAAATAAGGCTAGGGTGCGCAAAAGCAAGACTGGATGCGCCCAGGCGGATCTGGCTAGCCAGGCTGGGCGTCTCGCAAACGAGCCGCGAGACACCGCTCGCGATTATAAATAAATCGGCTATCAGCAGCGACTGGCAGACCGCACAAAAACACGTTTATCAACCAAAACAAGGCTGGTTACCGCGAAAGCAAGACTGGATGCGCCCAGGCGGATCTGGCTAGCCAGGCTGGGCCCCTTGCAAACGACCCGCGAGACACCGCTCGCGATTATAAATAAATCGGCTATCAGCAGCGACTGGCAGACCGCACGAAAACGCCTCTGTCGACCAAAATAAGGCTAGGGTGCGCAAAAGCAAGACTGCATGCGCCCAGGCGGATCTGGCTAGCCAGGATGAGCCCCTCGCAAACGACCCTCGAGACACCGCTTGCGATTATAAATAAATCGGCTATCAGCAGCGACTGGCAGACCGCACGAAAACGCCTCTGTCGACCAAAATAGGTGGCTGGCGGGATGGGAGGACGGCACGCCGCCACCACACAGGGATTTTAAGGAGAGGGGTGGGGTGCGCTAGCCGTCGCCCGCCCTTGGGCGTCCGCCTCTTCCTATCTCACTTCGCAGTCTCTCGCCTATTCTCGCTGGGTGGCGGAGAGGCGTAGCCCCGGTGTTGCATAGGAGGACAGCAAGGACGATGGAGAGAAGGTTCCGTCGCGATTCGGCGGCAAACACCCGTCCACAAGAGAGATGGCGCTGTCGGCGGCGCTCCTGTCGGCAGCGCTCTCGCTGGCGCCTGGGCCGGAGGGCCGGCCCAAGGCGCCTCGCCCGCTGCCGCAGAACTCGCTGCTGCCCGCCAAGCCGCTGCCGCTCCTCCCCTCGCTGCCCCCTCGGAATGGCGCATGTGACGGGGACTTTGAGACCTTTCTCCGTGAGGAGCAGACCCGGGCGGCGACCTTCCTGGAGAGCGAGCAGACGCGGGTGGCGAGGATCTTCGAGTGGGAGCACGACCGCGCCCTGCGGTTCGAGCGGCTCGGCGAGCACGCAAACTACTGGGTGCGTCCCGTCGCTCACACAGCCCGCGCGCGGCCCACTCTGTGCCCTGCGGCCGCAACCCTCGCGGCGCGGCGGCGAGCGAGGCCCCTCCGGCGGTCCATGACTGCACCCCCCTTCCCCCTCCCCCTCCCCCTTTCCGCAGGAGGACCCGCGGATCCACAACTTTGGCAACACGGGCTGGCGGGGCTGGCTGCACGCGCTCGCCGTCCCCTTCTCGACCTTTTTGATCGACAAGCTGGCCTACGGAGGCGTCGACGCGCGCAAGCAGATCCACGAGAGCGAGCTCTCCGCCGCCGGACAGACCGTGGTCGACCTCTGCTCCGGCGTCGGATTCTCGTGCGCGCGCGCCGGCAAGGTGACCGCCGTGGACACGTCGCCGAACATGCTCGCGGTCTCGCGGCTGCGGCGGCCGGACGTGCACGAGCGGGTGGTGGCCAACGCCGAGGCGTTCGGCGAGGCGGGCAGCTTCGACGTGGCCACGCTCATGTTCGCGACGCACGAGATGCCCGGCTACGCGCGCCGCCGCTGCATCCGCAATGCTCTGCGGCTTGCGAGGGACAAGGTGCTCGTGGCCGACATCTGGCCCGGCTTCCGCCCAAACGACATGATGCTCTCCGGCGAGCCTTACGTCCTCGACTACCTCGCTAACATGGAGAGCGACGTCGAGGCGAGCTTCGACCCAATGCAGTGGACGCTGACGAGGGAAGCTGTCCTTCGACCAGCCTACAAAAAAGAAAACGAGTGCCACACTAGTGTTCTTCTGTTTGATAGGAGGACGTCGTCGAGCAGCACGTCCGGATGTGGAAGTTCGAGCGGCTGAGTTGGGGCGTGTAGGAGCCGCAGCCGTAGTAGCCGCAGCTGCGGGAGGATGGAGGAGCTGCTGCCGGGCGTGCGCCGCGCCGCGCCGTAGCGCGCGCGGGGGGGGCGGGGGAGGGAGGGGGGGGGGGGGTCTGTGCGTGACGGCGCGCGCCTGTATTGTGTATCATTGTGTGAGTCGCGCGCCGCGGAGGCCCTTGTGCAGTGGGAGAGGTGCCCACAGCTCTCGCACTGGGCGAGAGCGTGGGTAGGTGGGTTGTCATGTTGTTCGCATGCCGGGTCGGGAGCGGAGAAGGGAGGTCTCAGAGAGAGGAGAGTTTTCAGTTTGGAGAGAGTGTGCAGTGTGTCTCGCCGAAGGCGCTCTCTCGCGAGCGTCGTATATTTTTCTGTGTCTGTCGGAGCACTTGGAGTACTTGGAGTGCAGTCATTAGCCTCACATCCAGCTTCCAGCGAGGCGCCGCGCCCGCGCGCCGCGGCGCCGGGGAGCTATAAGAACAAAGAAGCGCACCCAGCGGGCCGGAACCCGGATCATCGGGATCGCGGGTTACGGGCTAGACTGAGAGCCCTAGCCTCGCTGAGGGGTGCGCGGTTCGCAGGGAAAGGGCCGTAAATTCCGCAAATTCTTTTTGCTCGCACGGCCTCGGTCTCAAAGGGTCGCACGGCCGCCCCGCCCTCCGGCTCTGCGTCGCGTCGCCCCCCCCCCGGGAGTCGCAACTCCCGCCCCCCGCCACCTCTCGCCCCTCCTCCAGCCCTCTCCCTCGGCCTCGCCTCTCGCCCCGCCCGGGACTCTCCCCACGCCGCCTCTCCGCCACCCGCCAGCCATCAACATCGAATCCAACACAAAACCAACTCTCTCGAATCCAGGGCGGCCCGCCTAGACCGGACGCGGAACCATCCACATCATCACTGGCTCGCGGCAGTAAGGGCACTCTCGCATCAGCTCAGAGCATGGCCCGCAAGCGCACAAGTGCCCGCACGGAACCGCAGCATGCGACTTGACTCTCGCGAAACACACGATGCACGTGGTCTCGCCCCCCATCGTGGACTCGGGGGCAGCCGGCCGCCCCGTGTCGAGGCCGGCGTCGGCTAGTGAGACGGCAGCAAGCGGCTCGGTGACTGGCAGATGCTGCTCCGCCGCCTCTCCCGCCTCTGGCCCGATCAAGCGCTCGATGGCGCCGACCCGCTCCTCGAGGCTGCCCTCGGTCGCCGCGCCGAGGCTCGCCTCCAGCCGCTCGACACGCCGCGGCAAGTCCCCGCCGCCGCCGGTCGACTCGCTGCTCACCGCCTCCTCGCACCGCGACACCCGACGCACCAGCGCCTCCTCTGCATCCACCTCTGACCGGAGCAGCGCCTCTGCCAGCTCCGCATCCTCGCGCAACGCCGCCTGCTCTGCGGCACCCGCTAGCTCTGCCGCCTCGCGCTCCGCCCGCCTCGCCGACTCCTGCTCAGCAGCCAGCTGCGCCGCCCTCTCCTCCTGTGCGCGAAGCTCTGCCGCAGCCTTCGCCCTCCGCTCCTCCTCGAGCGTGCAGGCAGACGGCGCCCTCTTCGCCTCCT
>NW_005195195.1:0-1202 GCF_000372725.1 Emiliania huxleyi CCMP1516
CAGCCGCCAGCGTGCCCGTCGGTGGACTTGAAGTAGCAATTGCCTGCCGACAACGCTTGATCGACGTACCACACGCCGCAGCGCAGGTTGGCGAGCAGCGCAGGCTTGCCGAGCGCCGCGTGGGCGCCGGCGACGAAATTGGCGTCGTGGTCGATGGAGCGGAGGTGGGCAATGCGGTCGGCCCGCCGCTCCTTGTGGAGCGTGCGCAGCACGCGGGAGATCGACAGCGTGGCGTCGTCCACCATCGTTGCGACCCATTTTTTTAGTGCCTTCCTTGTTTTTTTTTCTTCGATATATTTAGAGAAGGCCTACAGCACACACACCAAGAGTAAATGTCGTCGTCCTCCCATCCCTCCCTTGGGTTGTCTGTTTTCTTTCTTTCTAGAGTACATGTGCTGCACTGGACATCAGAGGGCCAAGGGTTGGATCAAGCAGTGGGAAGGGGCTCGAGGTGACGCGCGAGCAGAGACCTACCTCCACGCACCGCCGCGCCGATCTTCGCGCGGGCCGCGGCGCGCATGCGCACCCAGGCCGCTCGCGCGCCGTCGCGCAGAGTCGCGCGTTGCTGACGCAAGAGGCCCGGCCGGTGGGCGAGCTGCTCCCACTTGATCGCAGGAGCAGCCGCAGGTGCTGCAGCCTTGTGCTGCCAGAAGTTCTCGAGCCGGCGCGCGCGGCTGGCCTTGCCGCCGCGCGCACGCCGCTTTGGCGCCGCGGGAGCGATCTTGTTGCTCACCGTCAGCACGCCGCACGCCTCCTCAGCCTTCTTTGGCCGCGGCCCCGCCACCGTTTCGTCCTCTCTGCCTGATCCCGCTGACTTCGCCTCCGGCGACCCCGCTCCCGACCCCCTGGGCGAGAACGGTGGCATTGGGTCACACCCACTTCCACCCCCGGGAGGTCGAGCCCGCTCTCCCTGGTCGGCGAGTCCTACCGCTAGCTCTCAAAAAGAAACAAAAACACCCACGACACCACAGGAGGAGACAGGGAACAGGCCGGAGACAGAGCCAAGGGCATCTGCCCCCGCCACGCAGAGGAGCGCCACTAGCCAAGAGGAGAGGAAGAGGCCCATCGAGTCCCCGCCCCAGCCTCCCACACTAGCACCACACACTCAGGCCCGAAGCCCATCTACTCCGAGAGCTAACGCCCACGTCGCTGTGGCAGCGACGCACCCCACTTCACCCGCTGGCGCGGTCAGGTGGAGTCCT
>NW_005195194.1:0-1202 GCF_000372725.1 Emiliania huxleyi CCMP1516
CGAGTGGCGCGAGAGTGAGGGTGATTTCTTTTGTCTGTAAGGACTCTAAGTTTCTGTCAGGACTCTCAAGTTTCTGTCAGGACTCTCAAGTTTGCTTGTCAGGACTCTCAAGTCTGCGTCAGGACTGCCCCATCAGGACGATTCCGCAGAGGGCGCGCACGGTCGAAAGGGGGGCTGGGCGTCTATCATTCACTGCTGGGGGGGAGGGGAAGGAGGGTTGCAGTGAAGGAAGGTGGAGGTCTCGTCGGAGGCACTTGTGAGCACTGTGAAGACCGTGCGCCGTCAGGACCCCGCCAGGACTCTGTCAGGACTCTGTCAGGACTCTGTCAGGACTCTGTCAGGACTCTGTCAGGACTGTCAGGACAGGTGCGGGAGGTCCACAAACCAGGTTCGGCGCGGCGGCTGCGCGAGGCGGCGGCGCGGCGCGGCGGCGGGCGGCGCGGAGCGGGGCGGCGCGGCCATCAGCAGACGCCCGGGCCTTTGGTCCCTGGAGCTCGGCAATGGTCGCGCCGCCCTCGACTCAAGGGGCTGCCTTCCATCCGCCGCTGCTCAGGCCGGGGGAGGGGGGGAAACCTCCTGTTCCTCGCGGAACGGGAGCAGCCCCCTCCTTGCCCGGTCTGCGAAGCAGGGCGGTGGTCGTGCCATCTTTGCTTCAAAACGACCACGCCGCAATCGTCGCCGGCGCGCGACACGTTTCCGTTGGCGGGACTGTCCTGGTCGAGAGTGTGTGCCGCTGAGGCGGGACCACTCGGGGACAGTGCTGACGGGACGCGGCTCGAAGGGCGTGGCTCCGCAGCGCGGCTGGCACTCGTCGCAGAGGCCTCACCTTCGAAAAGTCGGGCATGGCTCCACCCGCAACTTTGTCGCTAACACGCGCGCACCGCCGAGCCTGCGGCGGGCGCGATGCGGCCGCACGTCTACTTCGTCATAGTGCCACGACGTGCGGCCTAGATTTAGCCCACGCGCCTCAACTTGCATACGCTCATACATTGGACTGTCATCGCCTGTGAGTGCGAGAAGGGCTAGCTGTAGGCAGCTAGCCCGTGAGGAGAGCGTCCATAGACACCTCACTTAGACCCCACACACGGTCTCGTCCGTGCCTCGCCGGCCGGTGAGATTGCTAGAGGTGGAGCAAACTGCTCTAGCCTCACATATCGCTTCCTGTCGTCTGTTGTTTGAGTTGTGCCCTTGTTTGTGCCCTT
>NW_005195193.1:0-1201 GCF_000372725.1 Emiliania huxleyi CCMP1516
CTGCGCTGACCGTCGCCTGCTCCGCCTCCGCCGAAGCGACGAGCGCCCTCGCCGCCGCCGCCGACTCACGGCACCCGCCGAGCACCGCACTCGCCTCGGAGAGCGCGCTGGCGCAGGCTGCTGTCCGGCTCACCGCCGCCGCCGCCGCCGCCGTCGCCGTCGCCATCGCCGCGGCCGCCTGCGGACATGTCTCGGACATGTCCTGGACGTGTGCTGGAGATGTGTCCGCCGCCGCGGCCGCCGCCGCGCAGCCGCGCCTTTGCGTGCTCTGCGGAGCGCGCCTCGAGCTGCTGCCGTAGCGAGGCGAGCGCGCCCTCCGCGCCTTCCTCACACGCGGCAGTAGTGAGCAGACGCCGCCGCTCACAGCACACACACACACACCACACACCACACCACTTGCGTGCGCCTCTGGGAGAGGATCCTGTGGCTGCGGAAGCACCCGCCGAAGGGAGGCGCCTCTCCTTCATCTCCTTGAGCTCCGAGCCTACGCGCACACGCCTCGGACGTGTCGCAGACTGTGTCGCCGACGCGCCCGACTCTGTCTCGTGCGGGCTCCGAACCGAGCAGCGGCAATCTCGGGCCATCTCGGGTCATCGCGGGTAATCTCGGGTAATCTCGGGTCATCTCGGGTCATCTCGGGTCATCTCGGGTCATCTCGGGTTCTCGGGTAATCTGAGCCAAGCAGCAGCGGCGACGACACCTCCCTGGCCGGCATGCGCGCCTACGAGTCGTGGAAGAAGCTCGAGGAAGATGGAAGAAGCTTCGAGGAAGAAGCAACCTTCATGCCACAGCCCGACCCCGCTGTCCGGCTGGCGACACGAGAGGCGGCTGCACGTCCGCAGAGGGAGTGGGGGGGGCGGGAAGGAGCGCTCACGGACACAGAGTGAGAGGCTGAGAGATAGAGGCGCAGAGGGGGAAGCGGAGAGAGGCAGGCGGAGCGAGAGAGCAGTGTCTCAGCGCCCCAAAGCCCTTGGGCCCACACCTCCGCCCCGCTCGGCAGCCTGGCGTCGGCCACGGGTGTTTCTTCCTTTGGCCGCTCACTACAACTAGAGCCGCGCGCCTCGCCGCTCGCCAGGAAGCACTCGCCGAGCGGAGTGACGACGCTGCCCGCCTTGCCGCGGGCGCCGTCCGGCGGCGGCGCCGAGGCGCGCAAAGCCACCTTGGAGCCGTGGGCACCCAGCACCATTCCACAGATCGGAAC
>NW_005195192.1:0-1201 GCF_000372725.1 Emiliania huxleyi CCMP1516
GTCGCATCGGGAGTGCAGCCAGATTCGGAGGCCAGAGGTGCGAGGCAGCTAAGGATGAGGCCGAGGTGAGCCGCCATCGTGGCTACTGCCGGGGGGGCACAGGTGGTTCTCGAGGTTCTCGAGGTGGATATCCTTTGGCCGCGAAGATATCCACCTTACTCGTCGCCCTGATGGTTGCCCAGGTTGTGGAGGACACGATCCCGGCGTGAACACACCTAACTGACGGATCCGCTCCTGACAGTCGCACGCGCCGCGCTGCGGCGCGTGCGACTGTCTTTGTTTGAAGTAAAAAGTCGAATCAGAGCGGCGTCGGTGTTGTCCTCCATGTTCCTCCCCTGGGCGCCCGTCCGGCACCGCTCCGGACGCACGCCGGCGAAGCACCATCAAGCTGCTGTACGGCCCCGGCATCGCCTCCCCTGGCTTAGCTAGAGTGAGAGATATTGTGCACATGGTCAGTCTCTACAATATACTCACTGACACTCCACCTCCCAGAGCTCGTCCCGGTCCGCCACGGCCATCCTTGGCCTCCGGAGGGCCCCCGGCCGCGGCGCGGTGCGGCGGCGTCACAAATCCGACCACAAAGCACCGGGACGCGGTCGGGCGATCTGAGGTCCAACTAGGCGTATGCATTGCCCATCCAGGGCTATCACCTGGACCCATCAACAGGCGCCTGCGGCGCCGTGGTCACGAGGTGTTGTTCACACCTGGGCAAGCATTCATGCAGCACAGTAGTTGGGAGGAGGACACCGTGACGCCACAGGGTTCCGGCTCCTAGCCAGATAGGGGGTTTGGGCGCCCTACCTATCTACCTATCCCCAGGCCGCGCAGCGAGCGAAAAAAGACGAAAATAGGGGGTACCTACCTATTGCGGGGCCCTCTGGGGCGGTCAAAACCGGACCTACCTACCTACCTATCTATTGCACAGGGCTCAGGGGCCAGCCAGTGGAAACAGACCCCCTATCTGGCTAGGAGCCGGAACCCAGTGTGGGTTCTTTACCCACCCGTTTTTCCTTTTGAGGCTTAGCTTCTACAGCTTCCTTTCTTGCTCCACCGAATTTGGCGTGAATAAGACAACCAAAACACTTTGTTCCCCCTTACCCCTCTCCTTGGTCCAGAAAAATTGGCCCCGTCAGTTTGGGCCCCCTATCTATCCTGTCTTATCTTTGAATAATCTTGTTATATTACCCATAAGTTCTTTTTC
>NW_005195191.1:0-1201 GCF_000372725.1 Emiliania huxleyi CCMP1516
AGGCGGGTTTTTAGGGGGGGTGACGGCCTTTTTGGGGGACCTTTTTTGGGGGTGGTTTGGGCATGCCCCGGGGGCTTTTTTTTTTCCGGGGTGGAACCGGAGGGCTTTTGGCCCGGGAGTCTCCACGGGCGAGGGGGCAACCAGGGGGTGCCCCGGGGTTTGGTGAGGGGAACAGAAAAAGGGGGTGCCCCGAGCAGGGAGGGGAGGAGGCCCCTCGGGGGCAAAGGGGGTGAGGGGCTCGGAAAAAGGGGGGGGTTTTGGGGCCTCCCCGGCCGAGGGGGAAGCGGAGGAGGGGCGCTCGGAGCCCGAGCCCGCGCCGTCCACGAGGACTTTCTGGGAAAAGTGCTGGTTTATGAGGGTTGCCTCCGCCGTCAGCTTGCCTCTGGGTTGGAGGGTTGGAGGGTGGGAGGGTGGGGGGGGGGGGGGGGCGGACGCGGGCCACTGCAGGTGTCTCGCCGCGTGCCAGGATGTGTGGGTTGGTGTGCGGAGGCGGTGGGCGGCGGGTGGTGGGCGGCGGGCGGCGGGCGGCGGGCGGAGGGTGGCGAAGGGAGGGTGGCGGAGGGTGGCTGCCAAGGTGGTTGATCGACTCTGGGTCCTCCGACATGAAGTCGTTGCCCGTCTCGTTGCACGAGACAAAGTCGATGGGCGAGCCGTGCCGCTTGTCGAGGAAGAGGCGGCCGTCCACCTTGTTGATGACGATGTCCCACCCCATCGCCGAGCGCGGCGCAGCCATGATGACAGACACAATCGCGTCGGTCGCGAAGACCTGGCGAGGGCGGTGGCGGCGTGGGCGGGGGTGAGGGCGGCGGCGAGCGCGGCGGCGACAAGGGGGCGGCGGTGAAGGCGGGGGCCAAGGCGGGGGCAGCGACGGCGGCGGCGAGGATGACGGTGGTGACAGCGGCGGCGACGGCGACGGCGGCGGCGCTGGTGGCGGCGGCGCTGGTGGCGGCAAGGGCGGCGGCGCTGGTGGCGGCGAGGGCGGCAACACCTTGACGTCTTTGTGCGCCGGGTCGTCGGCGAGCCGCGCGATCTCGGGGTCGTCCGAGGTGGTCACCTGGGGAAGGGAGGTAGGGCGCGGGCCGGCGGGATCGGGGGCGGGTCTTACCGAAAACGGCCACCGGCCAGGGGCTGGCTGAAGCCACGTCCGACACAGTGCCGTCTGTGGGGTGCCCCGCGGCGGCGGCTGCGCAGCGGCGGCCAC
>NW_005195190.1:0-1201 GCF_000372725.1 Emiliania huxleyi CCMP1516
GCAAAGTTCCGAAACTTTGGGGACGGGGGGGGCTCAATTCCTCAGAGCCCTCCTTTTCCTTGGGCGGGCAGCCACAGGAGCCCAGCAGCCCCCAGAGTCCAGCAGCACAGGGCGCCAGAGAAGGGCTGCCTCGGGAAGATGGCGCGGCCTCGGGGCGCCGCGGCGCGCGCCCAGGCCGGCGACGCCAACCTCCAAGAGCTCCGCGCCGCCGAACGGCTCGCCAAAGCCGGCGGCGTCGCTGCACGGCCGGTCGGGACTTGTCTTGCGACCTCCTGAGGCCTGCTCCGAGCCTTCCCATAGGCGGCGTCCTTTCGAAGCCGGTCGGGCGCCTCGTCGCCGACGAAGCAGTCGCCCAAGTCGCGCCGCTCGCGCGGCCGCTCGAAGGACTTTGACAAGTCGCCCCTTCCTTCCCCCTCCATGTACCGCGGAGCCAAGCCGCCGCCATGGGCGCCCAACGGCGCGGGCGCGGCGGCGGTGGGAGACACGACCAACGGGACCGGCTCGCCGCATACGCCTCGCGAGCTGACTCGCGAGCTGAGCGTCTCTTGCGACGCGAGCGAGGTGACTCCCCGCCCCCTCCCCGCCCCCTCCCCGCCCCCTCCCCACCTCACCACCTCCTCACCTCCTCCTCCTCACCATCTCCTCACAACACCGCCCTCCTCTCTCGCACCCGCCAGCTCCTCCCACCTCCTCGCCTCCACTTCCTCTGCCCCGCGTGTCGCCACGCCAGCCTCCCTCTCGCCGCGGGCCCCAAAGGCAAAGGCCTGGCGCCCGCCCGGCAGCAACTCCGCGCCTCGCCCGCCCGTGCGCCAGGCGAGCGAGACGCCGATCGAGCGGCCGAGGTCGCCCTCGTTTGCTGCGGCGGCCGCGGCCGCCGCTCGCGTGACGGGTGCCGTGGTAGGGTCGGGCACGATAGCGATCCGTCACAAGGCGCCGGCGCCCCCCACCTCCCACGCACCCACAAGCGCCCGCCCACACACACACACACGCACACATGCACATGCACACACACACACATGCACACACGCACACACCCATGCACGCACGCATGCACGCACGCACACACACACACACACACACGCACACACACACACAACGCACGAGACTCCCGCCGATTGCGGTGCTCCGATCTCCGACCCGGCCTCCCGCCTCAGGCGCGGCGCTCTGAGCAGCGGCCGCAAAAGCGCAACCCGGAGGCCGC
>NW_005195189.1:0-12873 GCF_000372725.1 Emiliania huxleyi CCMP1516
AGCTTTGGGAAGGCGCGTTTGCCGCCGGGTGGCGTGTGCGCGCGCCCTCCCAGGCCGCCCTCAAGCACGGGCACTGGCGCTACGTCGGCCCAACAGGAGACGTTCACACCACGCGCGGCTCGGCGGCGGCGGCGGCGGCGGCGGGAGCCGCGGCGGCGGCGGCGGCGGCGGCGGCAGCCGCAAAGTGCCATGCGTGCCAGGGAAGGCACCGCGCGCACACCTGCGGGCGAGCACTAGCGGCGGTCGCCGGCGGGCCCTCTGCGCGCGCCGCCGCTTCGCCGAGCAGCAGTTCTGCGCCGGAGGTTGAGGCAAAGGTTGGGAAGGTGGCGCCGGGGCGGAGTGGTACAGTGCCTCGAGTCTTCGCGGGGAGGGGGCCGAAGCTCTGCGGCACTGGAGGCTGCGTGAGGCCCGACGGGCACGCTGGCTTGTGCGAGGTGGCGGTGCGCGAGCGAGGCTCGCGGCACGCGCCGCTCAAGCGCAAGATCGGCGACGCGAAGTAGAGTGCGCGGTGAGCGGGCGACACCCGTCACCCCCAGCCGTCGGATGAGATCTTCATCGGGCTACAAGCCCTAACCCTGGGGGATGCGCGGTCGCAGGGCCATAACACGGGAGGGAAGGGGTCGCTATGACTCCCCTGCATTCTGCAACAATGGATCTCACAGATAGTTCGGAGGAAACAAGAGTTTTTCTGTTAAGTATTTCGATTTTGTTTTTGAATTTATCGATGACTCTGCAGCCACATCTGTACTTGTGGTTGCACTAACAGAGAATTTTTACAAGAAACCAAGGTGGGACTGGCGCGCACTGGCAAGGTACACTGTATGCTGCAGCCTGCACGCACCTCTCCGCCGAGGCCGAGCTCTGAGTCATCAGATTCTCTCGTAACGAGTCAGCCGACCAAGAGCGGCCGGCGCACATTGCTCGGTACCCCCCCTGCACATCTAAAGCCATCCCTGCTGCTAGGGGGGGGGGGGGGGTCTGACCCTCCCAGCAGCAGAGCGCACGGACCCAGCTCTCCCGCCTCTTCGCCGCCGCCCCCCCCTCCACCCTCGGCTCGTGTCTGAACGGTACGCTCGAGGCGGTTGTGTTCACCGCGCCTTCGAGCCCGGTTGGCAGTAGGAGGGCCCGCCGGTGAGACCACTGATTTTGATGCCGACTATAAATTCTCGCCACTGGAACACATGCTACTTACAGCTGCTGTCTGTACAGAGATGCCAGCACCCCCCACAGGCAGAGCGCTCCTGCTGGGGGGGGGGGGGGGGTCCGGACCCCCCCAGCAGCAAAACGCTGCTGCTGGGGGGGGTGGGGGGGGTCCGGGAACCTCATCCGTAAAAATTGCGTCCCAGGGGCCAGGGGTCTCTTTTTGCTAAAAAGAAAAAGGCCCTTGCTTGTTGAAACCCGGCATGCACAGCAGTGGCCAGTGCGCGCGGCCAGATACGCATGCCTAGAGTAGCCTACCCGCATGCACTGCACACAGCACGATGGACATCAAACATATGATTGTTCCTGTTTCACCCCTTCCGGTTGCCCGCGCAGCAGCTCGACGTTGCGCGAGGAGTACTCTCTGACGTACGGTAGCTCGCGTATAGATGCAGCCTAAATCCCCCCCCCCCTCCCCCCTCGCCGCGCCCGCATCAGCAGAGCCCCCTCCCCTTCCATCGTCCACCTCTAGCACCATGGCGCGAGCGGCAGGTCGAGTGGCTCGCGCTTGTTGTCGCTCGCCACGTCCACGTCGATCACGTGCGACTGCGTGACGTACTCGTTGACGAGCGGCTCAACGTGCCATGAAACGGCCCGCACGGTGAAGACCGAGTAGGGCGAGAAGAGGAACTCGTCCTCACCGCTCACCGTGCCGTCGGTCCGATCGACAAAGTTGGCCTGCATGCACCGCTCGCTCTCGGGAAGGTTGCCGTTGAGGCGGAAGCGCCAGAGCGTCGGCTCCTGCAGCGGAGGCGTCTGGTCGTCCGCTGGCGGCGGCAAGCGCATCAAGAAGTTGCCGGCCACCGTCTCGCGGAACGACGTGGCGACGAACATGGGCGCGCGGTACACCTTGCCGACGGAAAAAAACTCCTTGTAGACCCGCGGCATGGCTGTGCCGCGGTAGGTGACGTGCTCTGACGGCCATCGGACGGGGCTGCCGCGGGAGCGGCACGTGACGCAAAATGCGTTGAGGGCGTGCGTGATGGCGGCGGCGTGGGCGATGGCGGCGGCGTCGTCGCTGCGCAACGCCTCGTTCAAGAGCGAACAGAACTCGCGGCTGCCGAGAAGGTCTGCCGACGTCCAGAGGCGCACGGCGATGAACATGAGCTGTTTTGGCTGCAGGAGCTCGGAGGCGCTGCCCGCGCCCATGGCTGCGGTGAGCGCGTTGGTCCGGATCTGGTTGAAGAAGGTGTCGGCCTCGCTCGCGCTCAAGCCAGCGCGGCGCGCATGCCACGTGATGAGTCCATAGACAGCCCCTTCAAGTTGGAAGTGCATGCGCGGCTTGGTGGCGGGCGCGCTGTAGATGCGGAGAAAGGCCGATGTAGCGAGGGTGCGCGCCGGTGGTGGCAGCAAAAGCGCCGCGCGCATGCAAGCCTCGGGCGCCTCCTCTCCGAGGCTGCACGAAAAGAAAGTGCCCGATTGGCGGTCCTGCATCTCCTCGCGCGACGCCGGAGGCAGCGAGAGCAGCCGGTCGCCAGTGGCGCGGATCGCATCCACGGCCTGCTGAAAGAGCAGCCGGTCGGCTGGAAGCGCGTTGACGCTGGACGTGTGCAGCTCACTTTTGATGGACTCGAGCTTTGGATGCATCTGTGCCACGGTGCAGCAGCGGAAGAGGTCCAGGTCGTGCGCCACCTCGAGCACCCGCGTCATCGCCGAAGCCTGCGACGCAAATGCGCCGCGCAGGGCCTGCAGGGCGTCGTCGCGGTGCGGAAGCTGAATGCTCTTCGCATACGCCGCAAACGCGTCGCACGAGACCTTCTTGTACGCGGTGTGCCGCACGGCGTCCTCGGAGTACGAGAACTCGGACTCGCGGCCGGCGGCGCCAAAAAGCGCCGCAAGCTCGAGGGCGAGGAGCTGAGCCTCACCGAAGGCAAAGTCGGAGCGCTTGAGGCTCGATCCAACGTAGCCGCTCGCGTAGGCCTTGGCGATGGGGCGCACGAGCGCGGCCTTGCGCACAGCGTTTGCAAGGCCGTGGTTCGGGCGAGGCACCCCGTGTGCACTCCCGTGCTCACTAGGCGGCGGGGCATCGGCCGGCAGCGCGGCAGACGGCGGCACGTGCAGCGGGGCGGCGCCGGGGAGGGGGTAGGGAACGTTGAAGTGGTGGCCGAGGAGGTGGTTCGCGGCGGCGAGCAGGGTCTGCCGGCGGGGCGGCGCCTCCTCCTCCTGCTTCTCCACCGGTGGCGCCTTCTCGCTTGCACTCGCACCCAACCCGCCGCCGCCCTCCGCTGCCTCGCCGCCGCCCTCCGCCCCCTCGCCGCCGCCCTCCGACGCCTTCGCCGCCTTCGCCGCCGCCTTCTCCGCCTTCGCCGCCGCCTTGCTGCGCAGCTTGTCGCCGATGCGCTGCGCGAGCTCCGCCTTGCTCCCCTGCTTAGTCACGCCGACCGTCTCGCACAGCCTCTTGAGCTGGGCCACGCTGAGGCCGTCGTTGGCGCGCAGCCGCTTTGCCAACGTCTCCCGGTTGCCCGGTGCTTTCGTGGACACCACGAGCTCGCGTTCATCCGTTCAACAATATTTATTTACCCGCAGTTTGCCTCAAGTGCCAGAGATAGGAAGGGGCAGACGCCCAAGTGGGTGTGGGCGCGAGAGAGACGCGGCTAGGGCTAGCCCTAGTCTGGCCGGTTCTTTTGTCAGATCGACACGAAATAGAATGAGATAGAATGAGATAGCCAGATAGCGCCAGATAGCGCCAGATAGCGCCAGATAGCGCCCCAACCCGCCGCTGCGGCGGGGCGCCCCGCCCCCCTCTCTCGCCGCGCGCCTTTGGCACCGTGCTCTCTCGCCTTACTACGACCACCTAGATGGTGCCGACGGCTGCCTTCCACGCCCGGTGCTCCTCAGTGTTGAGGTCGAAGGTCAGCTTGAAGTCAGTCGGATCGGGCTTGGGGGGGCGGATCTGCTCGTAGCCTGCCTCCTCGCCGCCGAGGCGATCGGCCTCCTCGCAGGTGAGGCAGAGCGCACAGCCTGGTTGCGCATCGAGCCACTCCTTCGACTTGTGCTTGTTGTCAAGCGCCAGCCGCCACCGCTTCTCGAGCGCGATCGCCATCGGGTTGTGGGCTGGCGAGCCCTCCGGTCGGAGGGGTGGAAGTGGGAGGGCTCGAGGACGGACCCCTCTCGCTCCGGGAGGGTGGAGGGGTGGAGGGTGGAGGGGTGGAGGGGTGGTTGAGCCCTCTAGCTCTATCGATATAGCCCTACCCCTCCCGCCGTTTTAGGGCTTGCCCACCCGCTATGATGCCGACTATAAATTCTCGCTACTGGAACGCATGCTACTTACAGCTGCTGTCTGTACAGAGATGCCAGCACCCCCCACAGGCAGAGCGCTCCTGCTGTGGGGGGGGGGGTCCCGACCCCCCCAGCAGCAGAGCGCTGCTGCTGGGGGGGGGGTCGGCCATGAGCTTAGTTGTGCAGGGGGGGTACCGAGCAGCGAGCGGCCGCTCTTGGGGGGGGGGGGGGGGGAATTTTAAACTTAACCCCGCCCTTTATGGGTTTCCAGGGTTTCCAGGGGACACCCTATACGGGTTTTGCAGCCCCTTGGAGGGGGATCAACGGGCCCCCGGGGTTGTGCGTTTTTATATGTGATCAAAGATCCGCAGGTGGGACTGCAGCGAAAAAAAGCAAGTCAGTGGAAAGATAGGCTCCGCCCCGGCGGCCCGCGCGCCGTGCCGGCGAGTCAGGCCCTCAGGCGGTGGGCGTGGCGCATGGTATCTTTTTTCCGTTCTCCTTTCCTCTGGGGCCCAATTGTTTCTTTTTCTCGCGATGTCCGCCCCACTCGCCCGCCTCCTCGACCTCCCCACGGGACCTCGGTCGCTGGTCGGCTCGAGTCGGGCGCGCGCGGCCTCGCGCAGACTCCAGCCCAGTCCGCCTCGGTCAGGGGGGATTTGCCCTCGTCGAGAGGGGCTGCGAGGCCCGCGCAAACGGGTCTGTCACGTCGCTCACGCCGTCGACGAGCCCGAGCTTGGCGTTGACCTGGAAGCAGAGGTAGCGCAGCAGCGCGTGCTCGAGCGCCGCGGCGAGGTGAGGCGCCTCGGACTGCATGTCGCGCAGCCTGCCGCGGGTCAGGGTGAGGAGCGAGGTGCCGCCGCCTCCCGCCTCGGCGCGGAACGAGCGCCGGTTGTGCAGGAAGAAGTCGAGCTCGCCGAAGATGCCGCCGTGCGCGTACCTGGCGATGCGGACCTGCTCCCTGTCGGCGCCTCTCTTGCCGGAGGCTCGCTCCTCCCACAGCTCCACCTGCGGTACGGCGCGCGCGGGGGGGGGGGGGGGGGGGGGGGGTAAAAAAGGCCCCTGGAAAAATTGCCCGAAACTCCTTCTTGTTTGGGCCCCCCTGCCCCTTGGGGAAAAAAAAAAAGGGGGCCCCCTTCTTTCCCGCCGCAAAAAATTCCCCGGCCCGCCCCGGGGTTTTCTTTGGGGAGGGTTCCAAAAACCTTTTGGAAACCTTTTGGAAGGGTTCTGGACCGGGCCTTTTTCCCCGGGTTTTCTTCTTAAAAAAAGGGGGGGGGCCCTCCCAAATGCCGGCGTGGTACGAGTCGACGAGCGGCGCCTGTTCACAGCCAGCCCGCCATGAAGAGGCGCCGCTCACAGCGCGCCGGCGTCGTGCGAGTCGACGGGCGGCGCCAGCACGCGCTGGACAGACCTCGCCAGCCAGCTGCCCCCTCTGCCGACGCTGACTATTCTCTTCCCCCCCGCCAGGCTCGCCGGCGAGGGCGGCCAGGTGCGCCAAGTCGGGCGCGGACTGTGTGGCGGCGCGCGCGACGAAGGGGGACGAGTCGAACTCGCGCGTGCCGATGGGCTGCTTGCGCGTCGCCTAAGGAAGGGCAAGCAGGCTCCGGGAGGATCAGAGCACCAGTGGCCGAGGAGAGGGGCTGCTCTGCGGCCCGACACCTCCTCGAGCAGCTTCTCCTCGCAGTACTCGAGCGCCTCGTCGACGGCGGAAAAGCGGCGCGCCTAGCCGTCGGCCAATCTCGGGGTGGATCTCGGGCCGATCTCGTGTCGATCTCGGGCCGATCTCGTGTCGATCTCGGGTCGATCTCGTCCGCAGCGGAGACGCGGCGCGCCGAGGCGAGCGAAGGCGAGTCAGTGAGGATCCCGTGCCCGGTGAGGAGTTTGGCGATCCGACCGCCGGCCGGGAGGCCGCCGAACACAACCTCGATCCCGAGCGGCGCGAGGGTGCGCGTGAGGTTGAGGAAGCACGCGCGGGCGGCGGTCGCGTCGAGGCCGGTGACGGCGGCGAAGTCGAAGAGGACGAAGCGGGTGGGCGGCGCAGGCTGAGCCGAGGGGCGCTGCTTGGAGGGGGGTCTGCCGAGGGTGGGCTCGAGGTGCGGCGGCACGGAGACGGCGGAGAGGACGTCCTCCATGATGCGGAGAGTCGAGCCGAAGAAGATGTACCCGCGGCAGCGGAGAGAGATGAGTCGGGTCTGCTCGCCGGCGAGGGCGCGCGAGTGCGCAAAGGAGCGCAGCACAGTCGAACGCACGTCGATCCGTCGGACGACGGGCGCGGACGCGTAGTCGATGATGAAGTGGCACATGGCGATGAGCACGCCGCCGCACATGCCAACCTCGAGGCCGAAGCAGTTGATGGCGCCGAAGGTGAGGAGGATGATTGCATACTCGGTCGGGTGCACCTTGTGGCGCGCGGCCCAGAGCCAGTCGACGAGGAGGTCCGCGGCGATGAAGGTGAGGACGGCGCCAAAGAAGAGCTTCGGCACGTACGCACCCACGGTGACCGGCGACGCAAAGAGGAGTAGCTCGGCGGCGATCACCACGGCGCCACAGAGGCGGAGGCGGGTGCCGGTTCGGTAGGTGAAGATCGTGGTCGAGAAGATGTACGAGCCGGTGAAGCCTCCGCAGAGGCCCGAGGCAGCGTTGGAGAGGCCAACCGTGATGAGCTCGTGGTTGAAGTCGAGCTGCTTGCCCATGTCCATCTGGATTGCCGCCACGTCGAGAGAGGACGAGAAGGCGACGACCGTGTACATTGCGAGCCACGTGGGCAGCAGCGAGGGCAGCACGTCCCAGTGCACCAGGGAGGGGCGGAAGGAGGACCAGGTCTCGAGGCACGACGCCGGCTGCTCCGCCTCGGACAGGTAGCCGGCGGCGCGGAGAGCAGGCAAGTCGAGCCCGGCGGCGAAGGCGGCGGCGTAGAAGAGGACGGGGATGGCGAGGAGGAGGGAGGGGAGGACGAGGAAGTGGTGCCACCGCTGGAGGGCGAGGATGATGCCGACGCCGCAGGCAACGCCGGGCAAGCAGGGCAAGATGCCGGCGCCGCCAGCCAGCGACACCATCTGCGCCACCGAGGTGACCTCCGTGCCAGACATGAGGGAGAGGCCTGCCTCGAAGCAGTAGAGGCCGATGTAGGCGAGGTAGCCTCCCACCACCGGAAGGGGGAGGTACTGCACCAGCCCGGCGAGGCGGAGCTTGCCGGTCAGCACGAGGGCGAGGCCGAGCAGGGTGGTGGAGGAGGCGAGCGCGACGAGGGCGGTGGCGATCACCTCGTCGTACGGAGCCTGTGGCGCGGCGGTGCTGTGAAGAGCGCCTCTGTGACAGCGGTGGCGATCACCCCCTCTCGGCTCCTCTCGGCTCCTCTCGGCTCCTCTCGGCTCCTCTCGGCTAACCTCGGGTCGTCTCGGCTAACCTCGGCTCGTCTCGTCTCCGCTACTCTCGCCTGGCGCTTCTCGAGCGCCTCGACGACCTGGTTGGCCATCGAGGAGAGGAAGATGAGGCCCGCGTCCTGCACCTGCCCGACGGCAAAGACGAGCGACGAGGTCGTCACAAAGACGGTCTGATGCACCGCCGACGAAAAGAGGACCAGCTTGACGAGCCGGGCGTAGGTGGCGGCGTCTCGGTGGAAGGTGGGGTGGCGAAAGATGATGGACGCGAACGAGATCATCACCGGCGCGCAGACCACCGCGTTGATGCACCCGTAGATGAGCGCCTTTGTCACCGCGACTGAGCGAGACTCCTCCTCGCCGCCTCCGCCGTCTGCGGATGTGGTGGCGGGCGCCGGCCCGATATGGCCCTCCTCTGCTCGCTCAAGCAGCGGCTGCGCCAGCGCTTTGAGCGGCGGCGGCCGTGGCGAGCCCGGCTTGGAGGAGCCGCCGCCGAGATCTGAGGAGCGCTCAGAGAGGACGGGAGAGCGTCGGCCGTCCGTTGTCCCGAGGACTGGGGATGTGGACCCGAATGGCGCCGGAGCGTCAGCGGACAGTAGCTCTACGATGCCAGAGAGATGAGCGCTCATAGGGGTGTACCCTGGTGTGCCTGTCCTAGCCGGCGCTGTACCCTGGTGGCTGCTAGCGGCGGGCGGGGCACATTGGATTGGAGGGCTCGAGGTTGATAATCCGGTTGCGCCGCCTCTGTCGCCAGGATGCCAGGCAACCGCCGCCGCCGCCGCAGTTTCCGTTGTACGCAAGCCGCACATCGGTTCCCACATGTCCTCCGTCTCTCTCGAGTTGACAGTTGTCCCCCCCCGCCGTGTGCCGTGACTTGTGCCGTGAGTCTGATCGATCTTCACATACATGAAGGCGCTCGCTACACATTCTTTCTCCCATGCTAGCTGGCTGAGCTCAGGGCACGGCACGCACCCACGACGGAGAAGAGACCTCACGCTGCGCTGCCATCCGCGCGGCCGCGGCATTGGGCAGCAGCGATCATGCGCTTCCGTCGCGAGCTGGGAGCCGCGTGCGAGAGCATCCAGGGCTAGATGCCTAAAAGGGCCGACCGACGAGCGGATCCATTGCCGCCTTCAGTGCCGCCATGCCCTCCTCAAAGGGCGCATCTGGCATGCCGTGCCCAAAGAAGAGCTGGGCGATCTCGACCTATGGCAACCGGAATAAACGAGCTGATCCGAAGCTCCCATATGGGAGCCGCAGCCGTTTAGGGGTTAAAGAGAAGAGACGTCTAGTAGTGGTAGTAATGCCGATCAGAACCTTGCCCCCCCTCATCTCCTCCCCACGTTCCCCTCCCTGCCTCAAGCAGTGAGTCGGCCAATCTAAGTCTCTTTTCGGCTCAGTTGCAGTCTCCAGCTGGGCTGGCACCGCTATGAGACCTGGGCAGCGTCATGCACCACGCCTTCCAGCGGCTCGTGAGCTCCGAGAAGATGGCGCCGTTTGCATGCGACACGTCGCGCAACTCCTTGATGTCGGTTTTCAGGTTGAAGAGCTGGTGCGAGCCGGGCGGGTAGCCGCGAAGGTACTTCCAGTCGCCCATGCGGGCGGCGCCCTGCTTCTCGCCCTTCCAGAAGAGGATATCGTGCGGGCTACCGCCGCTGTACCCGCGCACGTAGGGCAGCAAGTCCACCCCGTCGCTGTCGGTCCCGGCCGGCATCCGACCGTGTGCGGCGGCGATGAAGGTCGGCAGAAGGTCGAAGGACATGACCTGCTGGCGGTAGATGCTCCCGGCGGCGATCTCGCCCGGCCAGCGGAGGATGAAGGGGATGCGGCTGCCTCCCTCCCAGAACTGGTTCTTTGAGCCGCTGAATGGGCCAGGGTCGCCCATCATGATGTGGCTGGGCCAGTGCGCCTCCCAGCCGTGCTGCCCGCGCCGGCCAAAGTCGGGGCCGTTATCGGAGAGGAAGGCGATCAGCGTCTTGCCGCCGTCGAGGCCATACTGATCAAGCGTGCTCAGCACGCGTCCGATGCCCTCGTCGATGGCGGCCACCATGCCGGCGTAGATGCGCTTGGGCTCCGGCTGGACGTACGAGTACTGCACGTTGTGTACCTGCTTGGCCTGCCACGGGTCGTGCGGACCATTGTAGGCTAGGTAGAGGAAGAAGTCTTTCCAGCGGTTGCGCTGGATGAACTCGACCGCCTTGCGCGTGAGCCGGTCGGTGAGGTACTCGTCTCCCGGGCGGGCTGGCCCCCAATGCGGAAGCCCCGTCACCGCCATTGGGTTGACCCCGTCCACCCCGACGTAATCCTCCCCCTCGATTGGCCAGTACTCACCCGCCCAGACCATCACGTCGTCCATCTCGTCAAAGACGTGCTCCGCCCGGCGCGGCATGTTCCATTTGCCAACCATGCCCGTGTGGTAGCGCGCGGCGGCCTTGAGCGCTTCTGGCATCGTCTTGTGCTGTCCTGGAATCTGATAGGCGTAGTCGTTATTGCCCTGGTTGCCAAAGCGCTGCTGGTACGCACCCGTCAGCAGCCCACCGCGGCTGGGCCCGCAGACGGGGGCGGTGACGTACCCATCGGTGAATCGCACTCCCTCACTCGCCAGCCTGTCGATGTTGGGAGTGGGGATGGCGCAGCCGTGGTGATATGAGCAGGGGTCGCCGTAGCCCATGTCGTCGACGCTGATGAGAATGATGTTCGGCTTTCCGCGCCAGGGGGGAGGCTTGGGCGCCGGCGGTGGCGAGGGCGGCGGCGGCGGTAGAAACGGCGCTGGCGGCGGCGACGGGGATGGAGGCGGCGGTGGCGACCCGGGCGGCGGGGGCGGGGACGCTGGGGGTGGCGATGGGGAGGGAGGCAGCGGCGGCGAGCCTGGCGGAGGCGGAGGCAGCGGAGGAGAGGGGGGCGGCGAGGGAGAGAAGGGAGGGAACGGGTCCTTACGCGGCGGCGGCGGCGGCGCGGTGCAGGCGTGCACGGTCACCGGCATCGTCTGGCCGGTGCTGCGCAGACTCGAGCAGGTCGACGTGAGGCGGCACCAGCCGCTCGCCCAGAGGGAGAAGAACTCGCAGCCGGCAGTCTCCTCGCAGAGCTTGAGGCAGCCCTGCCTTGGAGCCATGCCGTCGAATATGTTGGTCTCATCAGCGCAGTACATGGGCTCGCCCGACGAGACGGGGAAGACGCAGCCTCTCGGCGTTGGAAGCGGTGGAGGTGGCGGCGGCGGCGGCGGCGGCGGTGGCGCTGGGGGTGGCGTCGGGGTGGGGGGCAGTGGTGGGAGAGAGGGGTGGGGGGGAGGAGGGGATGGACGCGGCGACGGTGCGGGCGGCCCTGCTGGCATCGGTGGCGGCGGCGGCGATGGTGGCGGTGAGGGAGGCAGCGGTGGCGGTTCTGGTGAGCTGGGAGAGGAGGGCGGCGGGGCCGGCGGCAGGTTCGGCGCGGTGCAAGCACTCACGTTGACGCTGGCCTGGTCCCATGTGCCGGTAGGGCGGAGGTTCGAGCAAGTCCGGGTGAGGCGGCACCAGCCGCTGCGTTCCCAAAGCGAGAAGAACCCGCAGCCCGGCGTCCCCTCGCAGAGCTTGAGGCAGCCCTGCGCCGGCTGGTTCCCGTTGTAGAGCGCAGGCTCGTCCGCGCAGTAGCGTGCCCTGCCGGATGACACGGGGTAGACGCAGCCAAGTGGCGGGGGCGGTGTGGGCGAGGGCGGAGGTGCTGGAGGAGGTGCAGGGACTGGAGACGGCGGTGGCGGTGATGGCGGCGGGCGAGGCGGAGATGGAGGCGGCGGAGATGGAGGCGGCGGCGTGGGTGGTGGTGGCGGCGTCGGCGAGGGCGGGGCGGAGGGAGGCAGCAAGGGTGGAGGCAGCGGGAACGGGGGGACAGAAGGGAGCGGTGGCGGCGGTGGAGGCGGCAGTGGGGAAGGGGGCAGCGACGGCGGCGCAGACGGCGGGTCAGACGGCGGCGTAGAGGGTGGCGGCAGGGACGGCGGCATGGCGGCGGCGAGGGTGGCGGCAATGGTAGCGGTGGCGGCATTGGAGATGGCGGGGCCGGCGGCGGTATGCTGCATTCTGAGCAGCCGCTGCAATCTGGCCACGTGCACTTGGTGGACCAAGAAAACTTTAGGGCCATAATGCACGTCTGTCTACAGACTGGCGAGGACGAGGGCGGCAAGAGCAGTGGCGGTATTGGGGATGGCAGAGTCGTGCTGCATTCCGAGCAGCCGCTGCAGCCTACCCAATCGCATTTTGTGGACCAGGGTTCTTGTTCCCAAGGGCAATGCCTGCGACACGGTCTCGACTGCAGTGAACGCACATGGCCATCCTCCCGGGTCGGGTCTGCGGCTGGTACTACGCCTGCCGTCGAGTACACTGGCATAGTCATGAGCAGGCTGAGGACGGCACGGGCGGGGGCACAAAACCGCATCGGCCACCGCCGCAGAGCGCCGCCACAGCGGGGGTGACCGCGACGGCGGTGTCGGCGAGATCCAGACAGCAACGTTCGTGATCCTCTATGTTTTGGATGGATGATATTCATTATCTCTAATGAACCGACGCCATACACATATCGCCGCCGTGCTCCATTGGGAGATACAGGAATCCCGCGACTCGCGACCCCCCCGAATAGGAAGGCGAAACACAGTCCGACCAACGACTGGGACACCAACGCGGTATGGGTGGACGCGGGACGGGCGGTGACGGTCACACAGGAGCGACACACAGAACCACAAGACAAGACACTCAGCCAACGGGGCTGCCCCACACATCCTGAGCGAACTTCCCTAGTCACCCGCGGCCGGAGACTCCATCCGGCTTGAAATCCGGCACGCGTCGGCCGTCGCTGACCCCCCCCTCTTGCAGGGCCGAGGGCGCGCGATCGCTAGCTACGTCCTACGTACGCCACGATCGGTCGGTCGGTTCAGTGCTTGCTCGTCGATCGAGCAGCCGACCTCTTCTTAGACTTTACGGCTAGCCGCTAGCCCCGTGCCCCGACCTCCGTCACAATAAAAAACATTCATTACATTAAACATGCGATGATTGCGACTATACTGCATGGCACATACTGTCGCGACGCGTCACCACGTACAAGTTACTCT
>NW_005195189.1:13348-14672 GCF_000372725.1 Emiliania huxleyi CCMP1516
GTCCGTCATGCCGCAGTAGCGAAGGTCAAGCGTCTGCAGCGGGCACGCACCTGTGCAGGGCCGCTGTGGGTGCTGATCCGACAAGCTGTGGGAGAGGTTTCGCGGCTGCAGCGGCACGCGCAGCGCGGCAGCGAGGAGGCGAGTGCGGCGGCGACCGCATCTCCCACCGGCTGGCCTTGCTTGCCGAGGTCGAGGCTGGTCAGGCTCGAGTTTGGACGGGCGAGAGCAGACACCAGCGCGGCACCGCCTGGAGAGGACGGCAGAAGAGGCAGCTCAGAGACGCGGGAGAGCACACGGCAGAAGAGGCAGTCGCAGAGGGAGGGAAGTGTGCTGTCGGAAGTCCCACACGCGCGTGACCCTTCGGTGAGACATGCAACGGTTCGGAGCCGCGGGAGAGGTGTCTCGCTCACCCTCGTCGCCGATCCGATTCCCCCACAGTCGGAGGGTGCAGATGGCGCATCCCTCGCCGCGCAGCAGGCCGGAGAGGGCGGCCGCGCCGGCGTCGCCGATGGCGTTCCCTCGCAGGTCGAGCGACGTGACGTTGTTGATGGGCCGACTGCCAGTCAGAGCGGAGCCGGCCGCCTCCCGCTGCAGCGAAGCGACGAGTGCGATGACGTCGGCGTCGTCGAGCCCGCGTTCGATGAGGGCCAACTCGCAGCTCCCGCCCGCCGACGCGCGCTCCGCTGCCTCCCTCCACGCAGGTCCGCCCGGCATCTCGCGCCGAGCCGCCGCTCGATGCTCCGCATCGGCGGCAGCCTCGATGCTATCGAGGCCGACGGTCGAGGACTCGATTCGAGGCAGCGTGCTCAATTTCTTGCCTGGAGGACTGGTGCGGCGCATCGGGCGCTGGCGGAGTGAGGGCCCAACTTCAGAATCGTGCTTTTTGGGTTGGGTTGTTGGGTTGGGTCGGGTTGGGATAGGGTCGGGTTGGGTGGGAATGTTGCGACGAGCGGCTTGCTGTGCGGACGGCTTCTTGTGGCTCTCGTCGAGAGCGTTTTGCGTCCCGGTGGGTGGGAGAATATGAATATGTGTCGTCTGATGTGTCACTGTGTGCGTCACATCGGTCTTGATAACAAGCAAGCACCGGTCGATCCGTCGAAGCGATACACTCGTTCCTATCACGCTGGAAGGCTGGCACGGAGCTCTGTGCCGGCACACAGCAAGAGCCGTGCGGCAAGAAGAGCTCGATGGGGAGCGAGAACCGTCAGAGGTGCTCACCCAGGTTTCGGAAGTCCGCCTTGATGCGGTCAGTTCCCCCCACCCAGGTTTGACCGCGCAGCTCGCAAGACTCGTCGAGCACTCGCAGCCTTTCTGCGCATCTGAC
>NW_005195188.1:0-1201 GCF_000372725.1 Emiliania huxleyi CCMP1516
GCGCAAGCGGCGGCCGAGGCGGCGCAGCAATCGCTCGCCGCTGCCATCGCCGAGGCTGCGGCGGGCAAGGCTGAGGTGGAGCGGCTGGCGAGTGAACTTGCGGGGGCTTCGGCTGGATGCCGCCCTCCGCGTCCACATCGAACAGCTCCTCGAACTCACCGCGGTGGCCTCTGCGTACTCCGCAAACAGCTTCATTGAGAAGGGGACCTGCCCACTCCGAATATGAGTTGTTCAAGCTGAGACTGATATCTCTCAGTCTCAGCCTAGGCTCGTGACGCTGATGGCGCACAGGAGAGGGGAGAGAGGATCACGTGACGCGTAGAGCTGTCAAACGTTGGGAGCTGAACAATGTCGCTAGTGTTAACAGTAACAACAGAACAACAGTGGGGCTCCCCAACAACAGTAGCTAACGTTAGGCCAGCTGAACAGCAATAAGGAAGGCCTGCCAGCGACCCACGACGATCTCCAGCGTCCAGTGCGGGTAATACCCAAAAATACCTGGTTGCTGGGGAAATCCAGGTATTTACTATTTTCGGGGGTTACCCGCAGGGGGTTTTGGCATTTTCTGCTTGCTGACCGCTGAACAACAGTAACAACAGTGACAAACAGTAACAGCTTGGGCTCTGGGGAGAACACTTGAACAACGTTGAGGATTTCAGCCAACAATAGTGCAACTGTTAGACCCAAAGTACGCGTTTGACAGCTCTCGACGTGAGCTGAACTAACCAGTTAACAAAAACCGCGTGGCCGTTTGCGCTTTTCTTGAAGGAGCAAAAGTCGGGCCACCACGGCCGCGCACCACTCGTATAAGAAAACCGACAACGGCAAAGCGTGCCCCTCCGTGCCAGGCACGCAAGGCGCCTATCTATCCTGCGGCCGCCATATGACCTCGGGGTCTTCAGCTGTTTACTTGCTCTGCGCTGCACAGGTGTCTTACGCTCTGAGGTCTCTTGTGGAGGCCCCCTCGTGGACGTCGAGCGCGCACACCTGCCAGTTTCCCACATCCCAGTACGTACTGCCAGTCTTAGTCCCGTATGTTGGTCTGTGTGTGGGGTACCACACAGAATGATTCACTTTCTCAAAACAAGAAACCTCTGTCACCTGTACACAGCCATAAGCGTCCGCGCCGCCTGCACAACGACCGGCCTCCAATCGCGGTACGTCTGACTCGCCTCCTGACCCACCTGCTGGAGCAGCGACC
>NW_005195187.1:0-1201 GCF_000372725.1 Emiliania huxleyi CCMP1516
AAAGCTAGGATCGCACATGCTTCTGCAAGCTGCATGTTCGTACCGCGAGGTCGAACCGAGGTTTATACGGGTGTGGCTCCAGGGTCCGGTGCTCCAGGATGCAGCGGCTGACAGCAATCGGAGCTACCAGCCGCGTACATGTCAAGCGCGTCGAGCGCCGCGTCGGGCCCCTCGGCGGCGCCCGATCGCAGACGCCCGTTGCGAGAGATGAACGGAGTGAATCTGCTCGTCCAGCTCTTAGAGGACGGCGGCGAGAGTGCAGATCACGTCGAGATCAGCCTGCACTCGCAGCCTCCGGAGGCTCTTTGCGGCACCATCATCGGACGATGTCGACGAGTTGGGTCGCTCTCGCGGTAGCCAGATGACCTCTCATACTAGGATCATCGGCCATGGCCGCAGGGAGCGCGTGGGAGGGCGCTGGAAGCAACACGGAGCTCCGTTGGACGCGTTTTCAAGATTAGCGTGTCAAGAGTGAGTGAAAAAACTGAAATGGCACTCGGCAGCGCAACCTAACGTGATACATACCGCTCCTCCCCCAAGACTGAGTTCGAGATCCGTTCCCACCCCGAGCGTCAAGCAACACGGCGCCCCCATTACACCCGCTCGCGGCGCTGACAACGGCAGCAATCTGCGGCAGGGGCTGCTGCTTGCTGCTGCAGCAGATGCTGCTGCTGCGGCTGCTCCGCTGCTGCGGATTGTGGATACGACTTCTCCGATCACCCCGCCCGCCCGCCCCGCCCCGCCCGCCCGCCTCTCCCCGCTTGCCCGCCCGCCCGCCCGCCCGCCCGCCCGCCCGCCCGACCACCCATTCCCATCACCATCTCACATACCTTCATATAGGCGCTCGAGACCTCCACTCGCTGCCTACTCGCTGCCTCGGGGGAGGAGGGGAAGAGGACGGGCGTGCCTTGCGCGCCTGACGCGAGGCCCCTCCCCGAAAGGCAAGTATTAGCCACACGAAACCGAGACCCCTCCCCACCGCCCCGATCCCCCCACCCACCCCCTGGCTCCCCCTCCCCCCCTCGGGAGGGCCGAAGAGAGGCGCCCGTGGGGACCCCGCAATTCCCTTCCCCCCTCGGAGGGCCGGACTTTATGTCGAGGGCCCCGCTCTTTCCTTCGCATAACAGCCACTCTTCGGATCGCTGGTCCAGCGACCCGGGGGACGATGCCCCGCGCGCGCGCCTGACCCAGGCGCGAAAAC
>NW_005195186.1:0-1201 GCF_000372725.1 Emiliania huxleyi CCMP1516
AGGCGGCGATGACCCCTTGAGTACATCGATGCCGCCCTTGGGCTCGCTTACGCGGCTGCCTAGCCCCAACGTGGTGTGGTAGGGATGAGAGTGGTCTGACCGTGGAGAGTCCTGGTCGAGGCCCTCTGTAGGATCACGAGGCGTCCCTCTTCTCTCGGTCGCCGAGAGATCGTCATCTGAACCCGAAGATCGGTGCCCAGCATGTATCGTGGTGATAGTGAGTCGCACGCGGTTCTGTGCGTTGGTTGCGGGTGATGAAGTTCCCGCGACAGGGCGAGCCTCCTCATCCGAGGCTGACATATTTGTAGAACGTATTCAAAGTACAAAGGCGCAATTATGCACCGGTGGGGGAGTGGCGCAATTATGCACCGAGTTGTGACACCACAACAAAGAGGTCGACTGTCTCGCAGCGCGTGCCGCCCAGCGAAAGCAGTCGGGAAACTATTACGTGCCAATATTTGGGCGCCGTCGGCGCCCAAAGTGCTAATATTAGTGATCTAGGTGGCAAGACGTGCCACTGCACGGGGTGTGGGAATACGGGGATATAGGTAGACTATTCATCACTGTGGGGGGGAGAGAGTGATAATAGGGGTGCTGAGGTGGGGCTGGGTGGAGGTGATTCTCCGGGTCAGTCTGGAGGTCATTCTCCACTACCTCCTGCGACACAAACGCAAAGCCCTGTTCACGCGCGCGCGAGACGTGCAGACAGGGTTGCCAGGTGAGAGCGAATGGCGCGGTTCACGCCTCGCACAACAGAGAGAGAGATGCGCTCTGCATGGTGGGACATAAAAGAGAGCGAGTACTTGGGCGAGTAGGCCGTTTTTGTGAGTGAGTGAGAGAGAGATTTTTAGAATTTTACAACAAATTTTTAGAAGCCAACAAGAAATCTGGCACGCACAGTGATTTGGGCTCTCTCTTCTTGTGAGCGAGTGAGCGAGCGAGCGTGAGTGAGTGAGTGAGGGGGAGTGTGGGCGTCCTTCTTTATTGATGCGAAACCACGATGACATAAGAGGGCTCCCGCGGCGATCAACACCGCAACTCCTTTTCTGGCGCACCTTTTTGTTTTGAAGACCTCGATACTTAGCGCACTGCTCGGGCGAGAGCTCAAACACGTGCCGCGTCTCGTCTTCGCCGCCGGCTACGCGCACAGACACAGTACGCGGCAGCGCCGACACGTCAACCCGCGTGTACGTCAGCGACG
>NW_005195185.1:0-1201 GCF_000372725.1 Emiliania huxleyi CCMP1516
CAGGATGGCGGGCGTGAGGGGCGAGAGGACAAAGAGCGGCTGCCCGATCCGAATCGGAGCGCCGTACGAGAGGCTCTCTGCCGGCGGCGGCAGCAGGTAGGGCGTGAGCCCGGCCACGTGCAAGAACAAGCCGGCGCAGGCACAAGGCGCAGAGATGCGCAGCCGGTTGAAGACCGCCGCTCGCCGCGCCGCCCGGAGCATCTCGACGGCACGCGCGACGTACCGAGTGGCCGGGTCGGTGGCCGGCTCCATCAGCCGCGTCCGCGAGCCGAGCTGTAGCGCGGCGGCGAAGCGCGCGTCCCTCCATGTCTTTGAGGCTGCGCTCACGAGGATGGCCACGAGGATGGCGAGCGTGGGAAGGAGCGCCAGGAGTGCGACGCCGTTGAGGTAGGGACGCTGCTGCCTGTGAATCTCAGCCCGCTCTGCTGCTTCGAGCGCCTGCACCGCTGCCTCGTGGTCGAGGCCCGCGTGCGAACACGGGCCGTCGGAGGAGCACGCAAACACCGACGGCGGCACAGGCCACTGGCAGACGCAGCGGAAGAGGGCGAGGCACGGAGCCTCGAGCAGCCCACCGTCCGAAGAAAGGTAGGCACAGCCGGAGATGTTGGCGTTCGGAGCAAAGGCTCCGGTCCAGGCCGCAACGCCGGCTGCAGCAGTGCCAGTGCCCGCTGAGTCCGCGACCGCGAGCGCCGCGGGCGACCCTCGCCAAGAATGGCTGGTGCACAGCGCGGCGCACTCGAGCCACGTGCCCTCAACCGGCGGGCTCGTGTAGCACTGAGATGCTGAGGAGGACCAGCCTGGAGGGCAGGGCATGGCGCCCCACAAGGAACAGCTGAAGCCAGAGGGGCGACGATTGTTCGTCCCAGTTCAGAAAAAGAAAAAATTGTCTGCCCTGTGATTTGGTCTCGGCAGCTTGTCAGCCCTGAAGATCCCAATATAGGATTCTCCCCAAACCTTGCTCAGCTGATCCAGCACGGGCCGTAGGCCAGCCCAGGGCAAAGAAACCAGTACCTCATCAGGCTTCCCTGAGCGTCACAGCTCGGTGATCGCGCCGGCCGGACACCACTGTAACGTCCGTTCCGGGCATTTGAACGCGACCTTCGGGGGCAAAGACATTGGCTCTATGGCTCAGACTGGACTCCTCTTGGTCCCTTCTGATGCCCTAGGCCACACCTGGGCCTTACCCGGGGCTCTAGGGGCC